>NW_026136702.1:1035000-1287500 GCF_905237075.1 Dicentrarchus labrax
GCATTTGCAGCTTAAAATGACCTACCAATGCCAGCAAATGGTACAACAAACAGTTAAAATATCAGCAGCCAGGTTCACACTAACACTTTATGGCTGCTGATGCCCAACATGGACACTTTATCTTTGTCTTCATTCACTTTATTTTCTCTATAAAACATTCTTCTTTTCAGTTTCCTTGCCTTTTACCCACACTATCAGACTCTCCTCTGAGAGAGAAATAGAAACCAGTTTATTAAAACCACCCCAGCAATGCACTTGATTTTCTTACTGTTACCAAGATGCTGAGTATATTCAGCGTCTGGGCATTTTTCTTCTCCTTGGCTAACTTTTGACAAATCTTCTACTGTCTGTGGCGGAGCTGGCAGTGGGGAATAGTGGTGTATCTGGATGGAGCGGATCCAAGACAAGCAGGGTCTAATTTAAAGTGGTGCCCTGGCAGACTAATGCCAAACACACATGGTGAAGCCAACTGCCACCGTCGCACAACACATGACACCGCGTCTTCGCAGTCCTGGCCAGCCCACCCAGCTCGAGACACAAAAACACTGTTTTCTCAGCTGATTCTCTTTTCTTGTTCTCCTTTTGTCTCGTTTACTTTGCCACGTGTTCTCATTTTATTGTGTTTTTCCCAAGAACTTCTGTAACTGATGAATGAAAAATGGATGCGGAGGAGAAAATTGTGCGGTAAACTGAGCTGTAAAACAAAGCTAAACATCAGTAAAGAATGATTAAACAGAATAATTAAATTAAGATAAATAAGCTAGTTTGATGTAATCTCCTGCCCCAGAATGTTTCTGTGTTCCTTCTCAGCACTGAGACTTCATTCTGCTCTTAAATCGACAATTTAATTCCATTACATTTTTACACTTAAGTGGAAACTTTAACTTCTTCCAGCACTTCCACTGTAACTGCCATTTTGAACATCTTAAACTGATTGTATTTCAACTGCCACTTCAGCGTCTGTCAGTATTTTAAATATCGCAAAGGTTTCAACTGCAGTGAGCACATAAATCAGAAAATGTAGCCTTTGAGGTTATATAATTAATCTAGCACCTATTTATTTGGTTGTTTAGACTGAAACGTTGTATAGATAAATATGAAATGCACCAGAAGTAACAGAATGCGTGCAAATTTTTTTCTGCTGAACGCTAATGCACTTGCCACACATTAAGGTATGCAGAGATTAGAGGTCGTAAGGAGTCCATAATGTTAGTTCAGATCCAAAACATACCTGTTCCAACAGACCTATTTCAACCCAACTTGCCATTGAATTTAAAAAAAATTTTAAAAATCAAATATAAATGTCATATAATATTCACAGAAATGTTTTCATTAGTTTATAATCCACGAGTCACCTTTTAGTAGTCTGAAGTTGAACTGCCATGTTTCTACAGTGGTCCAGGCAGTTCCATAGCGTTGGAGCTGGAACAGTATAAGCAGTCCCCTTTGTTTTGAGCCCAGACCGTTGGACATTTCAGAGCAGTTCGTATGCAGACTGAAGTAATCTTGCTGGTGAGTATTGTGTTATCATTTCACCAAAGGAAGAACTCATATACTTTATTCCTTATATAAGTAAAACATGCCTTAACTAATGTGCTTTCAGCTTTAAAGTTATTGCTTTAAAAGGGCTAAATATAATGGATCAGTAAACATAATTTGCTTCTATAAAGCAGACCAGACATGGTATAAAGCAAGTAGCTGATTCATTTATTCCTCTGAATATAGGACTGAGACTCAGATTATATTCCTGTAATCATTTACTATATAAATGATAAGAAGAGAGACAAAGAGGGAATGACAAAACCAGAGCGTATATAGTTTATCAATAAATAATCCATTAGATACACAAATGAATATAGTGAGATACAGAAATAGAAGTGAATAGTTTTTAGAGGTTAATTTTAGAGGACTATTGTGTGGCTATTTGATCTCGCTCTCTCTCTCTCTGAGCAAGTCCCATTCACCTCCACTCTGCAGATCTGCAGGGGCCGCAGCTGTAGTGCCCTTCATGTACACACACACACACATGCACACACTCCCCTGTGTCCCCCTGCCCTGGGTATTAACTTCCCTCTCTGTAGCAGCTGCAGTCACATTGTGGTGAAACCTCTCCGTACCTGAAGGCATTACACACACACACACACACACACACACACACTCACAGCTCCATGCATTGTGTGTATTTGTCTTGAATTTCATCAAATTCCTACAGTTTGGTGCTTTATAAAGCTGCAGAAACTGTTCCAGGACCAGTATGAGTCAGCTCACTGGAAACCATTTTAAAATAGAAAAAGCCTACTCTGTACTAAATGTTTCAGAAATCAAAACAGGCCTCTTTGCTGTTAACACAGAGGTTGTTCATGTCCATTACAGCCTGAGGCCAATCACAAGGGCTCTGCTGGTCTGCTCACATTCTGTTTCTGCTGTTTGTCTGCCTGCTGCATTTGTATAAATCTGACAGTGTGTCCTTTTCACATTTTGTACATTATCACTGAATGTGTGTATTGTGTCTTCTGACTCTATGTGTACTCTTGAGGCTTAAATTATGCTGTATGTACTTTACGCCTGTATATGTGCACTATATACATATTTTTCAGTGTCTGTTCAGTGAAAGCCTGTCTTCATATAGGCTACCGTCAAAGTGTCTTTTTTTTTACTGCTTTATGGTGTGTTTGTGTGCAGTCTGTGATTGAGTGCATTTACTCCAGTACTGTACTTAAATACAATTATGAGGCACTTTAACAGCTTTGGTTAATAGTTACTTTGCACATTAAGATTTGAAGATGAACATACAAAATTTCACAAGTTTTTTGTATAATTATCTTTATTTAAATTCATGCTTCTCAATATGTACTGTGGGGGTTTGCTTACAATCTCTTACCAACAAGCATATATAATAATATGTGATGTACCGGATAGTGTACAATCCCAGGGAGGTCTCAGGATTACATGATACATTATTACATTCACATTCACCAAACATAAGACACATGTACATTCATATCACATTCATTTATCTCACACATAACACATATACCTCTCATCCCAACCTACTACCCAACTGTTATGCTGTTATACAGTAAATTCAACTTTAAATAGAAAAAATTGGCTCAACTTAACTTAGTTACAACCTTAAAATGATTATTACACATTCATGCATCAGTAAGAATAGCACAGTATAACATATTTGCTGGTAATAACGCTACTCTGACTGGACTGACTAAATACAAGGTCCATTTAGTAGGTGTCTGGGCACTTTTGATTATATCAGCGACCCTCCTCAGCACATGGATTTTGAAGTGTTTCAATTTAAATTTTTTCAATTTATTAATATTTTAGATTTCAAAGACTTCTCTTCCATATTAGCTTATAAATTCGGATAGAAAATTGTTCAAATTCTTGCTCTTGCAGAAAGCAGTTCCCTGTTTTACATGGTGACACCAATACTTTAAAGTGGCAAAGTACAGCAAAGAAACAAAGCAGTTCCCATTATGGTTGTGTTTGGGTGTATCTGCACTGTTTAAATGTATGTTTGTTAGTGTTTTTACTCCTCTCCATACCGGCCATAAAGCTATACTTTGCAGTTTGTGTATGTACTGTAAGAAATGGAAGACTGAATCCACAGTCGACCATTAACAGTTCATCCACGAAAAAACGTCTGTCAGAGCTAATATGACTCTTTAGTAGGCTGACCAAGCTGAGTGGATATCTTTGTTCTGGCAGTTGTGTGTTGGTTGATTGCTGCTGCTCTGTGGAAAAACTCCAAACTGCTAAAAAAGGCTGCAATACCCATATCTAAATATCTATTTAGTGATAAGTCAATGAAAAAAGACTTATTTTTTTTAAACATGTCTTAAGATTTGAACATAAAACACTTTTGAATGCCACCTTTTGTATCTCTATTCAGTCCTTTCCTTATGTGCAACAATGATGTTTTGAAATTCAAATATCCTTATTTCCAAGGAAATATAGATGTATGTTATTGTTTGCACCCCTTGAAGTCTCCATGGGACCTTCTCGCCACCCTATGAATATCTCTCTAGATCCACCTTGAAAAAAATCCAAACGTATCTTTTAAAGGGATAGTTTGAGTGTTTTGGTCACCAAAACAAAAAAACAATAATAAAACATATTTAAGAGTGCACTCTTAAACCGATATTGTTATTTAGAATATTTTTACCGCTTTACCTTGCTGTCACACAGCACTCTCCGACAGGAAACTGAAACCTTGATATCCATCGATGCTCTTTTCAAAGCCACCAGATTCCTTTGACAAAAACATTGTGATTTTATTTCACAGGACATAACAGCAAGGAGTTGCTGGTCCACCACTGCCTTGGTTGGTTTGTTTGTGTTAATGTGTGACTTTTTACCAATCGCTGCCCCTGTCCACAGACATGCTGTCCCTCCTGTCTGCTTCTCCAAACTGGGGTCCTACATCGACTGTAGGTAATACACTGACTATGGTTAAGTACCTCATAGAACCCCACATCAAAAAACCTGAACTGTCCCTTTAGTTCCATTATAAACTAATAATGAGTGTTTACTTTTTAAGGTGTTTTAATGTTAATGCTGCTTGCATTTCTGTGTGCGTGCGTGTGTGTACAATATACTCAAGTTCACAGCAGCAGTGACCGAACAAACTCAGGGCTGTGTGTGTTGCACACACCAGTTTTAGCCACTGAAATAAAGACGTCTGGATTTCATCCCCTTCTCTCTCTCTCTCTCTCTCTCTCTCTCTATCTCCTCTCCTCTCCTCTCTCTCCTTCTTGGATATTGATCGGGCAGAGCGCTTTGAGTACAAAGAGTTAAGGCCTGAAAGGCGAAACAGCCGCGATTTCAGAGAAGTCATGAAAGTTTAAAATGCCTTCTCTTTCAGCCGGGTCCTGGGAGACGTGTTCGCTGTGCGAGTGACCCCCGGGCGCATTTGGAGATCCAATGGTTGAACCTTGCTCATCCCACGTTGAACCAGTCAATACCTATTATTAGCTACTGCCTGCCCTCTGCTACAGGGCCTGATGAGGCAGAGAGAGAGAGAGAAAATACCTTCTGAAGGCCGAGAAGTGGAGGGAGTTGTGCCTGTTGGTGTGTGTGTTTCGTGGTTCGCCGATGGAGGGCGAAAGTGTGAGCACGTTGTGGGCATGTGTGAGTCTGGCAATAGTAAGAGTGTGGAAGCATTTTCTGTTTTCTCTTATGTGTGTACAAGGTCTTTGTTGGCAGAGTACGCATGTGCAAGTATGATTATTTGTGTGTATGTGGGGCTGGGATTTATTTTAAATGACAAATGTGTTTGTCTCTCCTCGAATTTGTACATACACGTATTGAGTGTATATTGCATTACATGGGGTGTGTGTGTGTGTGTGTGTGTGCTTTTGCCAGTGGAGGGAATAAAGTGTGACCATGTTCATTTTGTCATTTTGTTGTGGGCATGCGCCCCCATGTGTGATCACTAAATGTGTGTATTGCATAACTGCAGGTGTCCCTTGTTGCATGTGGTGTGTGTGTGTTAAAGTGTGTTTGTTAAGCACTTTTGGTGAAGAGATACGTCTATTTGTGTGTTAACTAATGAAAGAGCAACCCTCCTTGTGACAGATATAGGCCACAAAGGGCTACTTTATTACTAATGGGAAACACACAAGCTTATTCCTTTGAATTACTGACCTAATTACATAAACATGTAATTACTACACTTCCTTTACAAGGCTATAACTATAAAAAGATACACAAACAAGAGCACACACTTTCTCAAATGGCACTTTTATAAGCAGCATTATGTAAATTGTGTTTTATAATGATTAAAATCAACACTGAACATGCTGTAAATGCATGTCATGTGAAAGTAAACGCTTCCGGGATGTGACTGTACGCACAATAATCCCGCTGTCATTCCTGAGTTTAGACATTTAGACACATAGACACACTTTATGTTAGTATGAAATACAAACCTCATCATAACGACACATTAATCTAAAATACATCAACAGGTTTAATTCTACATGTTTATCAGTATATGATAAGAAACAATATGAACGACGTCTGATAGTGTATACTTGACATTCTTCTCAATGTTTCGCCTTGAGCGACATAATGCTAACTAGTTATATGGACAGAATAATTGAATAATTAAAAACACTACATCTCACATTTGCATTCAGTTTTGTTGGATCGATCTTTACATTGATTTCTGCACCAATGTATGTTAAACCATGCCATTATAATAAAGCGGTCGAGGGCGCTTCATTCGAAAAACGGTTTAATTTTCTGTTGATCAAGAAGATAAAACACAAATATAACATATAATACAGTTGCAAACTTGCAAGCATCTGACACATTGTTCTCTGCCTGTATTTCAGTCACTGGTACTGTCTTCTGTGTGTACAGAAAATAAGTGACAGGCTGATTTATTTTTATGTCTTTAATAATTAAAGCAGAATGTAACATTCATTACATTGTAGGGTTGTAAAGATTAACCAAAACGTCAGAGATACAGGTACATCAAAACATATCCACAGATCCTACTCAAATTCTGTGTGAACTTTAACAAAAATCAATACAGCTGTAAAAAAAAAGGTCTTTCCATGTAATTTTCTTGTGAGCAAGTGTGTGAGACCTGCCCATCTGCTCGCTGACTCTACCTAGCTGAATTCCCAACCTCATACCTGCTTCCAGCACTAAGAAAGTCCTGCACTAAAAGACATTTTGAACTCCAATGTGTCCACCATCATCTAAAATCTTTACACATCGTTTGCAGTAACTAACAATAACTAAATCCATGTGATTTCATTTACATGATTGGGCTATATACCGCTGCTGAAAATACCAAACTTCAGATGGATGACTTGGAACCGAAGTAAGTGGCAGCATTCAAAGAAAAATTCTGTATTTTTGGGAGCTAGCTAAAAACATACTGTCCGTGTTTACTGTGTCTGCTGTGGCAGTAGACCTGATATTCTGGGGTATTTCTGATTCAGCTATTCCTTTATAACCACTCCTTTAGTGATAAACACGTCAAATAAGTCTACTATAAAGACATGGTTTGGTGAGCGAGTTTGTTTGAGTGTGTTTGGCTCGATAAATTCAGTTCATATTACATAGTGTAACAAATCACTTTCTACTGGGGTTAATCACTTAAAGAGAGGCAATACCTTTATGTGTAATACATTCATTTTTTTATGTAATGACCCCAACGCTGGGGAGGAGGACAGCAAAAAATATGTTTTCTTCTGTGGTCACTTTTAATTTGGCAATGATATATTGATATTAAAAATGCCACACATTGCACCTTTATGAATAGAAGAATATCTTCACAAGCCACAGCTTTTAGTGGAGATAATAAGCTGGTGTGAAGGTAAGAAAGTAAGTAAAGCTTTATTTATATATCACTTAAAAAAAGGTGTTGATTACTGAAACACAACAGCAAATGTGTTCACTGCAGGAAGTCAAACAAGTCAAAAATAAATTCTGCACAGCACGCTACAACATGTCAAAGCGCCCAAAACAAAGCAGGAATATTTCTCTTTCCTCTGAACTACCATTTTCTTCTAGAGTCTGAATCCCCCCTAAAGAAAGAAGTGAAGTTTGGCAGCTGCAGGGACAAAGTGTGGGCTGACTGAACTGAGTTTCCCCTCTCAAGACAATCTGTAACACTTAACTGAAAGGGCAGCAATTACTGCACATCAGATGCGTCTGCGGACAACTCTCCAACACACACGCATGCAGAAACACGCCGCACGCACACCCGAACCTGTCACATCACGACACACTCGCCGTTCTGCGTGTCGACATAACGCCACCTGGAGCGAGGCCCGGCGATAATGGATTAGGAAAGTCCAACTCACACTATGTCTGCCCCCCGACACACAAGCACTCGCTCCAAACACATACACACACTCTTTCCCTCTAATTGCCCAGGACTGAGTACGAACCCCCCCCCCAACCCGCCTCCCTACCCTCCCTCACCCTCTCCCTTGACTGTCCCCAGCTTCAGGGGCCCATCCGTCAACCCTGTCCAGTTGGCTCTGGTCATAAATAGGCAGACGAGGCAGGCGGGCAGGGGCCTCGGTCCCACGGGCCCCTGAGGACAGAGAGACACAGCACCCAGCATATGCTCCCTAAGTACTGAGCTGGAGGGTGGGGGAGTGTTCAAATATGGCACCCATGGGATCGTGTGTGTTCAAATGTGTGTACCTACTTGAACTGCTATCCTTGCGAGGGCTGAAAGGCGATGCAAGGATAAAGTCTAAGAGGACATTTTGCAGGTGCTAGTTTAGGATTAGGATTTGGGGCGGTCTTAATGTAAGATTAAGGTTAGGGTTAACCTGACTGAAGTCGTCCTTGGAAACTGTTTGGAAAAAGGGTAGGCACTTTCAAAAAATACTTGGCAAGTGATTGGATGAACCACCTGTCTATCACAGGCGAACTTCAAGCAATCAGATCAATGAACTGTATAATAAAACCAGTCGGGAGAAGACCTAAAACATCTTTTCCATTGAGAAAAGCCTCCACTGCTGTTCTTTTGCACTTCTTTCAATAAATAAATACTCTGTCATGTGATCAGGGCTCCTCTGACAGAAAAAGCTGTCTGGGCAAATGATGTCCATTGACACATTTAAAAACAAGCTTTACATACGGAGAATTAATCCAGTATCCAAAGCTTAAGATCTTGTATGTACCTGAAATGTGGCAGTGATGGTACGTACTACCTTCAAGGGACGCTGATTGGTTCGGTACGACTGTAGTTCGGGTTAAGTCAAGGTTTAGGTTAAGTTATGGTTGAAGGGTAAAGGAATACGTTCACTGGACAACATAACATGTAGTGAAGGGACTACAGAGGCCAAATCACCAGCAATTCAGTGTGTTCAACATAAGCTGAAACGTGAAAAGAGGCTCTAAAAAACAATTTAAAATGACAAAAAAAAACATTGTGAAGCTAAAATTGGGTGCCCCCAAAATGTCGATTATAATACTTTACTTGAGAAACCGTTAGCTCGCACAGTTAGAGAAATTACAGCTGTTAATTATAACAGCTGGCAACAGTTATAATTTTAACATTTACATAAAAATGTTAAAAACCAACCGAGCAGAAACGACCAGAACTAAAGAAAACATGTAAAAGAGTTTTAGTAGTTTTAATGCTGTTTTCCTCCATTTACATTCAGACCTTTTATGTAACTACTATATGGTCTTATGAGCATGAAAAAGTCATGTAATAACTTTAGCTTTATGTGAACTGGCTACTGTGTGTGGCTGTGTCAGACGGGACAGAGAAGTGTTGCAGGCTATGTATGCTCTGGCCCTCTTGATGTTGTGGACAGAGCCGTGAAGAGGCTCCCAGGCAGCGCTCCGTGTCACCATCACTCGCCATCACACAGAGGCCTTTCTTTCTCCTCGCCTCCATCTGGTTTAAGGAGGTGAACAACAAGTGGAGAGCAGAGGAAAAGGTTTGCGTGCGTGATTGTGTCGTTGTCACGTAGTCACAGTTTGGGTTAAGTGGGAGGCAAGCAACCTAAAGGGCGTAAACAATGGCGGGAAGTTGAGAGGAGGACACCAACAGAGACACTGATAACACTGGGAAAAATAAATTGATGGAAGTAAAATAAAAACTATACAAAACATTTTCTCCGGACAAGGTGTTAAATGGTTTCTTTTCAGTTACAAAACAGAAGGGAAAGATTGTGCCACATCTCATTTTCAGTTTCAGAATTGTCAAGACTCATTCATATTTTGGTTCCTGGAAAGTGGTATAGATAGGCAAAGTCCAACCCCCGTCCCCCTTCTGGTGGACCACCATTAGAGCCTAGATACTCTGGCCGAACCCTGCAACAACTGCAATTAATGAGTGAATAAAGCCCACACCAGACACGACCTGCCGGGTTCAAAACTGTTGCCATTTGTCGGGCTTGGACAGAATTAGATTTAAAAATACATATATATTTAATATTTATTAATAATGCATGCAACCGTAATTAATGATTTAATTTGATGAGGTGGATTTTTTAAAGTAATATGCTATGTATTACATGCATAATTTAGTGTCATTTATTTATTTATTTTAAGCAGAAATTCGTGTTCGGGTTGGGCAAAAGCCCAAAACTGCTTCCATGGTTCAGGCTTGATTTGGTGTCGCACAGAATATTTTCGGGATCAGGCTTTATTTGGGTGTTTAGTTTCTAATTAGACACTGGGCAACAAGGTGAATTAGCCATTAATAGGTACTAACCCACAATGTATAGCAACCTCTCATAGCCAGCCAAACGTTCTCACTTTACAGGATTTTGTTTAATATTTCTATCCTAGTGAGGACATCTCGGTCCTTATTTCCCCATCCTTAAAGAAGTCCAACACACATGCACACACAAATACACTCTTAAACCCAGTCCTGCGGGTGTATTGCCAGGCGAGGCAGAGATGTCGCTCCTTCCATCTCTCTCTGGTGTAAGTGTGTCCAGTCCTCCAGGGGGAATCTCATCCTTCTTAATCCTATTAGTGGTGGGACTCAAGGCTTGGCGGTCTACTCCTCTGGACCTGTCCACAGTCATTATCCTGACCTCCGCTCCACAGCATCTCCATCCCTCTACATTTGTAAATCCACTACTTCATCTCTGCCTCCTTCTCCCTTCCCTTTTGTCTATTTCCCTCCTTTACCCACTCACACATTTTATTCTTTGTGTTGGTTTTGTGCCTTAATCTAATTCATTATCACACTTGTATTAAAAAGTAAAGTTTGACTTTTTCTTTGAAGAGAAGGTTTGAAGGCCAATACTACAAAAAAAAGGAGGAAAGAAAAAAAGAAATTTGATGGGCATGTTTTTTCTGGGTAATTTTGTCCGGTGGGTGAACTCACCATGAGAAAACAGTGAACAGATGTTTGTTTTAACAGAAAACACTCACTTGTGGAACGGCTTAAATCCCCGGGTCCCTCAGCCACTGCCACACATGTAACTGGGCAGAACCTGTGAATTAGCTTGCAGACTAATTGTGCCAGAATTTCTGCTCTTTCTGAGTCTCTACCAGGGTTTGACCAATTATTTTGGAGGTTGATAGTGTTGATTGGAAGGTATTGGAAGTTTAACTAATCTGAAAATCACTAGCACACCAGGGCTATACCTACAAAGCTCTGTCATCAACAATTCATGAGTTAACTCTGTTTCACATTTGGCAAAGAACGAAAGAATGAAACAAAGAAAGGCAGAAAAGAAAGAAATGGTCCCCACTGTCAAGTTGACACCGAGGCTAAAGCATTTTGATATTCCAGAAGGTATTAGAAACACTTATTTGCAACCTGGTCCTTGGATTTCAATGATGTAGGCATACACATGGTGTATATTACTGAGTAATTTCCTACTGGATCAGCCTTGAAAACAGAGCTCCAATTATCAAATATGTGCTATTACCAGGAGATGCTGAAACCTTAACTGTCAAACAATCAACCTATAGAGCCTTTGAAACTGAAACTGAACCAGTTTTTTTAATTAATAGCCTATAAGAGTACAAACAGGCATGCATTAAATATGTATTGTGGAATTGGAGATCTTTATTTTCGTCCACCTACAAATATTTACACAGAAGAGGTGAAATGAAATTTAATTTTCATAATGACATTGACAAAAAGAAGATAAACTTAGTATATGCATAAAACATAATTCTGCTTTTCTGCAGACAAAATAAATATAACATTAAAGGAGATTATCTTTATTAAGAGACATCTCAAAGAACTGATCATATATAGCAAATGGTTATACGATCAGGTTTGCCAGAAAAAGCTCTGGTCTTATAGGGTGCTCTTAAAGAAAACCAAGCAGCAATAAGGATTCTCATTCAGAGCAATATCATCCTTTAAATGGGTAACTGTGGGCAAGTTCCTTGTCAAAACTTTCCTAATCTGTTTGTCTGATATTACTTTACTGTCCCCACTTTTCATGGATAACTGTAAGTTGAAGACAAGCAGCATTAAAATACTCCACTGTTTTAGCCTTAAAGCTTCAAACTTAGCTACATTTTTATTATGTTTGTTGTTTGTTCTTTTTTTTACCTTAAATTCTGAAGCACTATTAGTTTGTGACAGACTAACACTCACAAACATCGGAAAAGGAAGCCCAGCTCAGACCTAAGAACACTCCACTAAGCGTAACCCAGCAATGGGAAATCAGAGACTGCTGTGCCCATATCTGTTCAGAGGCTTCATGACAACATCCTGGATCACGCAATTCCACTCAACGGCCGGACCTTGTTCCATGGCAAAGGAATGCAGGAATCCAGTAAAGATGAGGAAAGGCTCATCAATCTACTGCTGGATGTAAAAAGGAGGTGAAGACTGAAGATGAGGTTGAGTTTTTGGTTCTTGGGAATCAGGATCACAAAGGACCTGTCATGGACATCTCACATCTCCACCCTGGTTAAGAAAGCTGAATAGTGGTTGTACTTAAGAAAACTTAAAAAGGCAAGATTCCGATGCTTTTACAGAAGAGCAGTGGAAAACATCCAGACTGTAAAACATTACAAATTAGAATGGGAAATGTGCTGTCCAGATCCGGATGGCAGCGGGTGATTTAAACTGCCCAGAACACGATTGGTGACCATACTGAGCTTCAGTGATGAGGTGGTTGGTGAGGTGCCTAAAAGACAGCACCCATCCTAGCCACAGCATGTTAACCCTGCTGCTGTGTGGCAGGAGATACAGAAGTACCGCTGCGTACCACCAGACTACAGAGCAGCCTCTTTCTTCTGGCTGTGAGACTCCTCAACTCCATCTCATCCTCCATACTCAACTGTAAATAAATGACATGGAACTTGATGTCATGCTGGTTTTGGAAATGACCATGCCAATACCTTTTACACTACCCTCACTCCCACAATAACCAAAGTTTTCTAATTGCACTATAACTTGTATTAAACTCATAGTACACTGATATTGCACATACTCTGTGTGTGCCTGTATATTATATTTTTATTCCTTTCTAATTTAAATACTGCATGAAGGGAGCTCTTTAAGTAGAAGCTTATTTAAGGGAAGAACATCTCTGACATCTGTTGACATTTGATATTTAGAGACCCTATTCTTCACAAAAATGTTTCGAATCAGAGTTGAAAGTAACCGTAATACTCACCAAACCCCACGTACACACACACCTTTCCTCCACACCTGAAGGTTTCACTGGCACAGAGAGCAGCCGACAGTTTTTCTTCAAGTGTGTGTGCGCACGTGCAAGTGCATGTGGTTGGAGGTCCTTTCCTGTCACTTCAATGTTCTTTACCTGCTGGAGGAGATGATGATCGGTCCCCTGTGCTCCGCTCTGAGCCCGGTGGATGACAGGATCTAACAGAGCTGATAAACACAGACGCCCCACAACCCAGTTGGCCTCGGCCCTGACAGTGACTGAACTGGCCTCAAATCGCCTTTGACAGGGAGCAGTGTCAACACACCTACAGCACACACACACACAAGCCTGGAGTAAGCACACAAATGCAGACACACACATATATACAACACCATATGTATTCAAAAACATATGCAATTCCTATCACAGCAAAGTCAATGACAAGCAAGGGGTTAAGTACAAAGCAAGCTTAAAATAAAGAGTATGGACATTTGGAAAAACAGACAGACTCGTATTTGTTTTCCCACAAGCTCAGCATGTCCAAACCTATCAGAGGTGAGCTGACATCACCTCAAAGACATGACTGTCACTTCACCTGCAAATGCATGAAAATGATGTTGTGGCACACGAACGAGGTGCTCATGTCATCAGGTCAGTGACCGCCTCCACAGAGGCTCAAACACAGCCCCCAAGCAGAGACAGTGATCCCAGAGAAGGGCAACAAACGCTGCTGCCCTGGGTGAAAGGTACAGACCTGTCAGGGTGAAGATAGGAAGGTAAACTGGCAGCAGACAAAACAGCAAGTAAGCTGATATTAATTGGGCTTACAGGATAATGAGTCATACATGCAAACACAAGTGACTCAGTCCACCTCATATGGTGCAATGGATTTTGCTTGATAATATATTTACTTAAGAATTAATGAATGACAAAGAGGGATATTGTACTATATTATATTGGATATCATTTCATTAAAACTGTCACGTTTACATTGAAGGTTGGCAGAAAATGTACAGTATATATTATGCTGTAAAACATTCAGTTAGTGCGTAGCACAGTTTTTAACTAAATTTCCAGAAAGTTGTGAATTAATGTTATATATAGGTTTACTTTTACCTTCACTTTACATGTTATTGAAAGTCTTTCACATGCTACAGTGATTGTGCATCGTGCTATGAGTGCCTGCCCTGTGGCTGAGCAGATGTGAGCTCATCTAGTGTAAAAATCTGTTAAAAATATCTCTTCTTATATGGCAGGTCTTAATTGTGATACAGTTAAACCACCTACTTGCTTAACAGTTAGCTAAAAAGAGTATCGTATTAACAATGTCTTCAATGCTACTGGTACTGAAGAACTGAAAGTAATGTAATGTCACAAAATACATGAAGTTATGAGCATTTGCAATTTATAGGTCGAGTGTCTAACATTTAGGAGGATCTGCTGGCACAATTGGAAAATAATATTCAAAAGTATGTTTTATGTTGTGTTTTTGTTACATAAGAATGAGAATAAGGGGGAGCGGGTCCTCCATGTTAGCCCAGAATGGACAAACCAAACACTGGATCTCATGTTTTCTGCGAGTTTGCGCACCACTGAAATTTCTCCTTCTACACACTTGGAAGGTAAACGGTATTCAGTTGGTTGCAACCTGCAATTCCACCACTTGATGCCACTAAATGGTACACACTGGTCCTTTAAATATACCAATTAAATGTCAGTCACACGTGCAGTCCATACACCTCACTAAACTTTTTTTCCTATATACATTTAAACAAAACTCAACCTTTTCCTTTTATCATTGCTCTAATTTTACACCACGCAGTTAAAAAAGTAAAAAAGTTTCCCCTCTGAAGTCTGCTTTATGCGGCAGCCTGGGGAGTCTGTGTTTTCAATTTTTTTTTTTTTTTACCTAGTCATCTCCGTATGCTCCGTAGGCAGTGGGGACCTGGGCCGTTCGTTTAATGTGGCGCGAGTGTTCGTCGCACAGTGAGATCAAGAGGCAAACGAGCACAGGGTGAACAAGAGCCCCATGAAAACCTCTCGCCAACTTTAATGGAACGGTTCCCTGCTGAGTACTGAAGACATCTCCAGCACACACACGCACCAAATCAAGACATTTATCTTCAATGAAGTGAGGGGAAGAATTAAAAAAAGATGTGGATGCATGCCCACACACATACACTTGCTAGGCCTCCTTAAGAGTCCAGTCAAAGTAATGGTATCAAAGCTCTCGTTGTGTGAATGGTACCACATGAAATAATGCATATCAAGGTTCTTTTTTCCCCCCACTGTAATACAGAGGTCATGTGTGAAGTATTTAAGCATTTAAATATGGTTTAAAACAGATGATGATCAAATATTACAGATGACACTTGTATTCATTTCTTGCAAATGTATGTAAGCTAATTTAGAGATCAGTAAGAGAACAGTGGGGAGCGGGATAGAGAACGGAATAACAAGTGGGGGGAAATGCTGAGTGAGGTAAGAGGGTGAGAAAGAGAGAATGAAAGGACATAGAGAGTGGACAGAAGAGATGAGCAGAGGATATAAGACAGGAAGACAAGTTTAGGAATCAGGTTGTAGAGCCTGGTCAGTAGGTCAAGCATTCAGTTTAGTGCAATGTGTAGTTTCATAGTTAAAAATACACTACTAAATATCATAGTGATAATTATTTTCCTAATGTTAACATAACTGAAGTGTTAAGACTGAACAAGAAAACATTTACCCATTTTCGCTGTATAAGGTTTCCTGGTTTTGCCCATACAAACCACTGTGGTCAGGAATGGCCAAAACGTTTGTTTCTGCATTGACAGCATGACAAATCAAAACTTTGGAGCAAAATATAAGTGAGAGCTCAGTCCACAGACAGCAGGAATCACTGACAATGGAAGGATGGATGGATGATGTTGGTGTTTGTTTAGATCTGATACCAAAACCAAACATTAACTACTGATGTGTACAGGAACACTGGTTCGTTTGTCCCACAGGTTCTTCCTCTCCCACCAAAGCAACAGCACAATACAGAGAGTTATTAAAATGATTCATGTAGTTAGTTTTAAATTGAATTGATAATACAAGCAATCTTAAGAACTCTCCATCTTGAAAGGTATTTCAGTATTCCCTAGAAATTACAGTCATGATGGACAATAATTTACGTTCAGTGTCAAAACGTCACAAGGGATGGAGAATGCATGTAACAATGCAACAGGTATTCCTGTTCTACGCCATGTTCATCTGCCCTGTTTCTACAGTAGTTTTCATATTAGTTATGGTCCTGTCTATTGCAATATAATTGGAAAGATGTTCACAAGTTATTATCAACAGATTCACTCTGTTGATGGTAGTTTTCCCATCTATTGGCATCTAATGCCATCTTAAAGTCAAGTGCACTGCAGCATATAAAAACATCTGACAGTAAAACCAATCAGTCTTTTGATGACCATAGTGCTGTACAGGAAAGCTAACATTCAAAATGTCATGTTATCCCCTCTTATATTATACCTTGTCTGAAGTCCAGTTTCCATTGGTAAGGGGGGTGCTGGATGGATTCCCAGCTTGGTTATACTGGGAGGCTTTCTGCTGTGTCCACACCTCCAATAGTAACAGTTTTTCTAAAACAACAAATTCTGCCTTTTACACACCTCCTACTTATACTACAGTGCTACACATGCATCCTCTATTACAGCACACAAATATCAATCTTAAAAGAATTTAGTCATATTGTATTTTCAAAATTTAGGTTAAAAAAAAACAGCCAAGATGGTATAAAATAATTTCACTATAATGCATGTGTACCATTTGTATTTAATATATTTATTATTATGTCAAAATATGTTACAATTGCACTGTAACTGTAATGGATATAAATATCTTATTGTCATTTCAGAAAAATATAATTTTAACACTGACTGACACTGGATCACATTTTTTACAGTGTACTTCCCAGGCCCAGCCCTGGTGCTACCCGGTGCCAGGCGATTGACGTGACACAGCCTATGTACACGCACACACATTCACATAAGCAGTGCTGCACAGTGCAGGCACACATACAGTATTTGTAGACTTGTGTGTAAAGTTGAAAGCGGCACTTATGGCACGATAATTAACTTGGACTCTTTCTCCGTCGCAGTGCCCCCTCCCGCCTCTCATTAATCACTAACACTGTTTGTCTTTCTAACTCTTGGATGAACCACTCTGAAAATATGGTCAGAAGTCTCCAACAACTTTTTTGCTTTCCCAGACTGGCAGATGCTGACCATTTGGAGCAACAAAAACAGAAAAACAAACATGAAACCCCCTCTTGTAATCCCTTCATTACAGCTCCTGCTTTCAACCCAAACACTCCTGAACTCTCTTACGCCAAACAATCAGCAATTCTCAATTGCTTATTCTCTTTTTTTGGTATGCAAAAACATTACTATTCTTGGCTGGAGTTCAATTGAGCTGTCTTGATGGGGGGAGTTGTAAGGCGAGAGGTGAAAGATGAAGGCGATGGCATTAACGGTCCCTGCGCCACAGGGTGGGAAGCCAGGCAGCGACGTCAGCAGGGTAGCATCTAACCCACTGCTTCTTTGGTGTCACAACATGTTAGCCCCCTTAACTCCTCCTGTATGCGGAAATATTATGCCCTCCAACACAACTGGCCAAATAATTCTGATTTCTCAACAATGGCAGTGTACATATGGCAGCACTTTGAGAGGTTTGAACAGGGATGGGGAGGGGGGGGCTGAGAACATTTGTCCACAGTGACAGAAACGGCTCAGGGCCCGAAAAGCATGTCTTGGCGCAGAATGTAAGACAGTGTGAGAGTGAAACTGACGCACGTTCTATCCACTGTTTTCAAAGAAAACATTAAAAAAATTGTATAATTACTGCAATTGTTGATTATCTCCCTGATGACAAAGCTTGTCCTCCTGATTGATTGAATTAAAATCCTGCTAGTCTGACATTTCAATCAGATTGATTTTTTAAATTTTGAAATGACTTGAGACATGAGCCACAATTCAAACATTAACCTGCCACCTGTGCTGTAACTTTATCCATTCCCGCTTTGATATTAATGGTTCAGCTTACGCAGCCAGGTGTACAGCCTATGAATCTGGTGAGGAAAGTGGTGGGTTAAAGGAGTGCTCCACTCACAAATACCAGATTTATAAAGCTCGGAACTAGACTCATAAGCAGTACAGAGATCAGATGAAATCATAGCAAGAGTCAGTAACAGGCAGTCAGTCAGTGAAGGAATACAGTGACATTCTCTTTCAAGGAGAATGGTGATTCCTTGGACACACTGCATTCTTGCTTTTCATTTCGGCGCCTGCGGGGAGCCTCTTGTCCCAGCCAGAGCTGCAGCTGTGCATGGTTCCCAGCAAAAATAGGCAGTGAATCTTTTTTTTGCTAATTAGCACTAAACACAAAGTAGTGTGCATGTCTACTAAATTTCATGACAATCCATCAGTTGCTTTGGTTACCCAACCATCCATCACTACTTCTTTCCAAATATGCTTTGCTGCACTAGGTTGACTGATGCTGTCATTTTTCTGGTCAGGACAGTCTCCAGTTGAATCATATGTATGATGTAAGAGCCAACTTTACCTTTACACCAGGCTCAAAGAAAACATCACAGTACTGGCCACACTTTCAGTTCCCACTTTCTACTCTGTACTTGTATTTTAAATATAATTCCTTCCACTTTATATGAGGAATTTCATTGGATCAGGATTCTACTCGAGTACTTTTAGTCCTCCTGTCTTTCTGCCTTCTGCCTCTTTAGTTGTATCCTTGGCTTCCTCTTCCTCTTTTCTTTCCATTCTGCACATTTTTAGCTCTCCTCTCTCTCCCTCTCTATCTGTCTCCAGTCATCCCTGGTAGCCCTCTGTCATCCATTGGCCAAGCTGGGAGTGAAGCCAGCCTGGCTGAGACTGGAATCCTGCATGGCCCGCCAGGCTGGGCTTGAATGGAGAGACAGAAAGGACCTTGGCTAAACTGGCACATGCACTGCATGTGGGTAACGGCTCCCTTATGCCAAACACTATATCCCTCTAATATAACTAATTCATCTGAGAGAAGAAAGCTGGTTGGGGGGACAGAGAGAAAGCACGAAAGACAATCATAGAAAGACAAGCTCTCAGATCAACTATCATTGGACCCCTGAATGGTTCTGTCTTTGTTCCAACCAAGGGGAGCAGGCTCAGTGTTGGGCATGTGGTATTGTTAGTAGATTATTTATAATATCTTATATTTATTCTCTGTTATGAACCCCAAATTGGCCATCGCAGCATCTCTTTTCAAAAAAGCAAAAGTCTGTTCTCTCTGCTGTTGACAGGATGTGCATTATTTCTGAGGAAATGGAATCCAGAGACGGGGGGCAGGATGTTGTTCTTGGATAATTCAGTTTTAATCTGATATTTAAAGATGTATGATTTAGTGTTATACAAAAAATCGCAGAGACCACCATTTCTTTTCCTTAGTATGGTTCAAGGTAGAGTTGTACCTGTGCCTGTCCAAATCTACCTGGTACTCCCTAAATTTAATAAGCGACAAAATGGCCCGATACATTGTCGGTACCCATTGGATTCGGGTCAGGCTGCTGTATCCGCTGTGCGTGTACTATAAAAACCTAACTATTGTCATTTTTTGTAATATAAGAGAAACTTTCCAAATGAGCCACCATGTTGGTCTGGTTTGAAATTCCAGAATAAATAATATACACACCATAATAGGTAAATGTCCATGTTTTCAAGTCCAAGCCAAGCTGATGTCGAGGATTATTATCTCAGATTCAGAACTCTCCTGAGAGCCACAGAGGACTTTATAACTCTGTTTTCTCAAGCTGAGTAGCACACCCCATCACCAGTAAACTCAAACTTCCTGTCTAAAAGCAGCGGAGTTCCCCTTTAGTTCAGTTGCCCAACATTAACCGAACCTTAACTGTCGCGGTGGAAGAACAGTCATGTAAATCATTTTTCTGGGGTGACTAACCACCTTTTTGTTGTTTAGGCAAGAGGACTCAAATGTGGAGTCTGTGGATTCAACCAGGAAAAGTTTTAGGGTAACACCCAGATAAACTTCCACCAAAATAATTCCAACCTTAACCAACAACAACAAAAAAAAAACTAAATCCAACCCAAATAGTAACCAGATTTGTGTCAAGGGCAATTTGTAGAAACCTACTTTTGAGAACAGACGCAATCGTTAATTATACAGTACATCCTGTAGCTTTCAGTAGGATATTATACGGCAGACTGTAGCATGTGTCATAGCTACAATGCTGCTTTATAAGCTGCATCATAGAGAGGCTGTACTCTTGATCAAATCTTTCATGGTGTAATTTCTTTTTGCTAACATTTTTACTCATCGTGTAGAGCACTTATTATGATTATTATAAAACAGTCTGTGGACAGAGATGATTACACAGCTCAGAGACAGAACAACAGTCAGAGAAGGAGAGAATAGAGTGCAGTATGTCACGTCTGGTAGTGTGTCAGCCCAGCCAACGCCTCCCCACTTACCCCAGACCACATACCAGTCTGGCTAGCAGTCTGTGCCAAGGAGCCCATGCTACTGCACTTATCCCTCAAAACTCTGCATGTGTGTCTGTGTGTGCATGAGTGACATTTAGACTCCTCCGTTGCCATTTATGTTGGCATCACGGTGTATACCACAGAGGCGCAGAGCCTGAGCCAAGTGTTGCTGATGACTCTCTTTATCCATTGCAGTATGTAGGGTTGGTAAAATCACATATACACACACAGACACAAGCACACATGCACACACAGTGCAGCGATTAAGAATAGCCAACTGGCGCAGATGGCTGTAAAAATATATTTGGAGCCATAAGCCTTGAGGACACTGTAATGAAAACTACCCAAGTAAGAAACTCAGAATACTAGAAAAGATGGTGCAGTAACACAGCAATTAATAATCAGTATATTGTTATAAGAGTTGGATTTCTTCAGTTTATGAACTCTCTATTAAAAATACACTTTCAGAAAGCACTACAGAGCTTTGGGAATTAGAGAGTGTTGTTCAATTGTCGAACACTCATTTATTCTTTTATCATTCATTTAATCATCACGTCGTAATGACTTAATGAAGTAGAGAATGAGAAAATAATTAATATATACATATCCTGTTATACCTTCAATTATATTTTAAAGTGCGGCAGGTAAATGGTAAAATTGGAATTTCTTTATTTCGCACCAAAATAATCTAACAAATGAATGGCACAAGGTCCGGTTTATTTATGTACTTTTCATCATTTTAATAGCATTTACAATAACTTTGATTAAAAAATACACAATAATACACATTTTCTAATATACATATTAGACAAAGGCAAAAGAAAAGAAATAGAAAAAATAAAGTATGTTTAAAGTGTATAGGTGTTGCACATATGTATACTGTACTATACATTCATACATACATACACACAGTCAATAAACAGTCAAACATGATTTGTATTTAGTAACTAATATGTAATTATTCTAAATAAACTTTAGGTTTTTTGGCAAACCTTAACATGATCTTATGAAATTAAGAAATATTTATACCCAGAAATAACAAAAATAATCCTTTTGTTCAGGTCAGTAATGTCAAGCACAAGCATAACCCTCTCAGATTAAGTTGATGCAACACCCACAATGCACGGCTCCTAAAAAGTTGACATGCACTACATTTCCATAGATACTGTACGTATTCTCCATATAATATTGTATATGAAATATTATGAACATTCTGGGATGCATGCACACAAACTCAATGTTTTATTGAGTTGGGCAGGGGTGTGTGTGTGTGTGTGTGTGTGTGTGTGTGTGTGTGTGTGTTTGCGTGACGTAAAGAGAAGTAGGAGGAGGAGGAGAGCAGTGCATTGTTAGTGCCACAGGACACCTTAACATCCAGGCCAAATCCAAAGTGAAACAATAATTCCACTGCACTTCTGTTCTGTCTTGTTGAGAAATGTAATTTAAGGCCAGTGAGTTCTGACCCCCAAGGCTCTACTGTACACCACGCTTCCTCCCTGTGTGTGTGTGTGCGTGAAGGCCAGGCAGACCCCGGGTTATTCTTTGTCCCAGTGGTGATTTTAGACAGCTGTGTCCCTTACTTCCCTCTGCCCTGGAGACACACAGAGCACACACACGTAAACACACACAGTTTAAAAACTGAATTGACTGGCTTCAATTCTCACCTGTGTGACATGGCCGAATAATAATAATCTCTGGGTTTTTTTCTCCATATATTGTAAAAAATTTAATTTAAATATTAAATGCACTTTTTTCATTTTTAATGTTGTAGACATTTACCAAAGAGGGAAAATGAAAACAAAGCTTTGGAGAAAAAAGGGCCTTGGAGGGAGGGAGAGCATCTGCATTTCTGTGTTAAAGGGCTTTTTTAAACAGAGCAATGTGTGCTAGTGCATTAGAAAACATGAAAACTGCATGAATTGCAAAAATGCAAGAAATTGTTTAATGGTTTTCTTTGCTAATCATATTTTTATTATGAATATTTTAGTACAGAACATAAGGTAACTTCATTTTGTATGTAAATATAAATATGGTTTTATTTTATGCATTTTAACACCAGCCCCCATTTGGGACTGTCTCATCCACTGTGTGGGAAATAATCCTGGAAGCTGAAATGTTTCAACTGTGCTAATCTTTACTGGAGGCGGAGAAGTTAACCAGAAGTATGTTTGCCAAAACAACCACTAAGTCCTCCTCCATGTAGAGTAATTAAACCCCTAAAACACTTTTTTCAGATGAAAACCAATTCAGGTCCAGATCTTGACATTTTAGTGCAAAGTATTTGAATTCTAGATATTGTGTTATAAATATACAGTGACCTCGCTCTACTGGTTGAAACCCAACTTCATCACAACACAGGTTCCAAACAGAAACTTTTACAAATGGCCATGAATGTGCTTCTAGTGACTGTTAAAGCTCCAGCGGACTCTGCAATTCCAGCGCAGACACAAAGAGTCTCACAGCAGCCGTTCATGGCTGGTTAGCTCTTTGATAAAACTTTTCTATGGGAAGTATCTGGATGAAAAAATCCCAAATAAGGCTAGCTAAGTGCGAAAACAACATTTTAGTGTTCAATTAACTGGCAGTGGAGCTTCAAGAAGAGGACCTTAGCTAGTATCATATCAGCATCTAAATGGCTAATCTTTATATTTCCTCATCAGTCCTTGAGTATTAATATATACCTACCAGTATAGCCTAAGTGAGTGCACTTCTTACTGCACTTTTAACTCGTGTATGTCTGTTTAGTTACTGGTTTCTGAAACAATATATATATTCAATTCAATTCAATTTTATTTGTATAGCGCCAATTCATAACAGAAGTTATCTCAGGACACTTTTCAAATAGAGCAGGTCTAGACCGAACTCCTTATAACATTATTTACAGAGACCCAACAGTAACACCATGAGCAAGACCTTGGAGACAGTGGCAAGGAAAAACTGCCTGTTAAAAGGCAGAAACCTAGGACAGATCCTTCGGCTCTAGGTGGGTGGTTGTCTGTCTCGACCAGTTGGGGTGAGAGAAAGAGAGAGAGAGAGAGAGACAGAGAGAGAGAAGTATATAATGATATGTCTGTGGTTTTATAGAAAATAAAGAGATTGTGGTGTTTTGTTCCAGACCTAGGGGCATATTCGGAAATGCACAGATATTTACTGATGTCTTTTTTTCAAAGGAAGACAGAGGACACCTCATACACCGAGAGCCATACCATTCTGAGCACTGACACGTAAAGTGAATCACACTGATTATCTGGTTATCAGGGCTCCTGTCAGTGGGGGGGGGGATATATTAGGCAGCAGGTGAACATTTTGTCCTCAGAGTTGATGTGTTAGAAGCAGAAAAAATGGGAGTGTGAGGATTTGAGCGACTTTGACAAGGGCAACATTGTGATGGCTAGACGACTGGGTCAGAGCATCTCCAAACCTGCAGCTCTCGTGGGGTGTTCCCGGTCTACAGTGGTCAGTACCTATCAAAAATGGTCCAAGGAAGGAAAAGAACCAGAGACAGGGTCCTAATGCACGTGGGGAGCGAAGGCTGGCCCGTGTGGTCCGATCCAACAGACGAGCTACTGTAGCTCAAACTGCTGAAACAGTTAATGCTGGTTCTGATAGAAAGGGGTCAGAACACACAGTGCATCACAGTTTGATGGTCTGGGGCTGCAGAACATTCTGACCACGCTGGTGGTGATTGGTGTATTTAAAGCAGATGTACTTTATATTGATATAGCATGTTTCGAGGAATACTTCTCTAAAATGTATATAGTATGTATATATACATATAGGTGTGATGTACATTTCATATAGCTCATATTGCTCTAATGAAAGTACAAGAACAGATGTAGATGTAACTATATGTATGTATGTCACATTAAACACAATGTAAATAGTGCAAATTGTTACTGGTACAATGTAGACATATAAACTGTGTGTGCAATTCTGGTAATTGACACTATTCTCTCTGTATCACTCACTATTTATTGTCTGTCCATCTTCATACATGTATGTGTGTGTGTGTGTGTGTGTGTGTGTGTGTGTAAATGTCTGTATCTCTTTATCTCTTTCTGTCTGCCTGTTAGTGTGTGTTTGTGTGTGTGTGTGTTTCGTCCAGACAGGGGACTCTCTGTGTGATCTGGGGCCAGCCAGGGTCTTGCTATGGTTAGTAAGGTCATGGCAAGCCAAGTTACTGCCTAATTAGATTACTGCACACATCCTGCTTAGAGGCTACACAAACACACACACATACATGCAGGCAAAAACAGTCAGCGATACAAACACATGCACAGAGAAACACTCGCGACCACACACACACACACACACACACACACACACACACACACACACACACACACACACACACACACACTTTCTCCTTTATCTAGCTCCATATGTGTGTGTTTGTGTGTGTGTGTGAGTGGACAGGAAGAGGGTGGCCCAGACTGCAGCTGACCCTTTGAAGGCCTTGACCAGTGTATAGCTCAGGAACATCTGCAGGTCACACACACACACACACACACACACACACACACACAGATATACACACTTACACAGCAGAGTGACATTTCCTGTCTATATTACAAAGAACAGTAGATCTAAACAAGCCTTGGTCTTCTTATACGTTACAGCAGCCCCTCCGTCCTGTATAATGCTTCTGATTTTAATGTGTTTTGTCCATTGCAGTTGCTTGTCAACCTACAGGAATAATCTTCAATAGAGACCCAGTAAAACAGGATAAACAAACTTTTAACATAAAAAAATAAGAAATTTGTCAGGCCACAGAGCAGAGGTACAGCCGCAGCGATGTAAGAAAAGACAAAAAGTGAGAATACATTAACATGAGGCAGACGACACCTGCTCAAGAACACAGTGGCAACCAATGTTGCTTTTTCACATGGACACCATCTGGAAGGGCAGAAATGGCTGAGAAGTGACAGAGCTGCTTCTATAATATTAGAATTAAACCACTTAAAAGAACATTTGAACAACCGGGGCCCTATTTTTGTGGTTTTGGTCATTTTATTTTACTGATATAGCTACTTCATTAAAACAAGCAACACACAGACATTTAACTATGTGTCACGACCTTAGACACAATTCTGGTGGACTCATACGCACGACTCAGGGACTGATGGAGATGTACAAAGGGGGTATTTATTCTCCAAAAAACAATCCAACAAAAAGCGCTCTCAAGGAGGGAAAAAAAGCGAAGAAACGAAGAAACAAAAGGCACTTATAAGGAGGATAAAAAGTGCAAAACAAAAGTTCATGAGGAGATCAAAAATTTCACACAAACCTTAATCAAAACATGAAAAGACTCTGGCTGGAACACATGACAATAGTTTTCACAAACTGAACAAGACGAACTGACGTGATTTCCTCTAGTGTTTTGGTGCAAAATATCCCTGTATCCCTCCTTATTAATAAGTGTTTCTTATTATAGTTTCACTTTTTATCACATCCAGAATCCAAAGTCCTACATTACATACAGTAAATCCAGAAGTCTGCTGCTCGCCCACTCACCCGTTCCCGCTCCAGTGCCAACATCACTCTGTCCTCCCGAACCTCCACTGGGTCCCTGTCCCACAGTGGATCCAATTTAAAACCCTTCTCCTCACTCACAAAGCCCTCCACAACCAAGCCCCCTCCTGCCTCAGTGACCTGCTCCACCACCACACTCCTGCCTGCCGCCTATCTGATGCCAACCTCCTGTTTCCACCACTCAGGACCAAGCATCGTACCTGGGGCGACAGAACATTCTCCATTGCTGCCCCCTCCCTCTGGAACTCCTAATCAAATCTTCTTGTCAGAACTGCTTTTAATGTGTGATCAACTGTTGTGTTGTGTATTATTACTGCGTTCTTTCTGTGACCTTTTTAACTTCTGTATTTTTACTTATGTGAAGTGTCTTTGAGTAGCTTTGTTTGGATTCTTGCTGTAGATGTATGACGTGCTATTCAGATTTATTTTATTGGGAGTAAGTTCTGATGATTAACTCAATGTAATACAGCTTTCCCAGAAATATTAGGGGCGACTTTTCACTGGACTCATACAATGTTCCCTCATTCCTGATTAGCTCAGGTTGATCCGTGGATGAAGAGCAGCCAGAGATAAGATTTTAATAACCCACCAGTTAAACACACACTCCTCCTCCTGACAAGCTCCTGTCTCGCTTTGCCCTCTTCCTTCATCCCTCCTTCTGCCACATGCTGCAAGACCACCGATCCTTAATTGTTGCTGTAATCAGTGTGATTCATATTGCCTCATTAATATGCCTGTTGTTCACACAATCTTCCCACGTCTCTCTCCTCACTAATGTATCCCTTCCGTCCTGCACCACTCCTCTCTCCATCTCCTCACTTCCCTTTTATCTCTCAATCCACTGTCCCTTTTCCCCCCTTTTCTCCCATTTCCATCTATTTATTTCACCCGTTTACATGACCCCCTCCCTCCCTCTACTTGTTCACTGATCACACATAAATTAACATTGAAGGCTTCCATAATTGCTTATGTAAAAACTCACACTAATGCACACAGCGCTCCCTATTTAACGGGTCTAATTTTATCCCCCTGCACCGTATCACCCGCCCCACTAATACACACGGTTTTTATGCTAAATGATTGATGTCTCACCATACCACATTTTCCACTTCATTAATAAAAAATGGTGTCTTTATTTATTAATGGGTAATATACATATACATGTATTTATGATTCAATTAGGGCAGCGATGGAACTGCAGTCAGGATCTATAAGAGGGAATTTACTGTGTAAGCTTAAACATGTAAGTGCCTGGTAATGTATCTGTGTATTGGGGCCCTGCTCCTCCTGCCATGGAAGACTTGATAACACTGAGAGGATCGCTATGCAATGTTCACACTGTTTTAAACGCTACCACAATATCAAGAGTGAGGGACTAAAACTAGAAGTAATTTAGTTCTAATTGGGGGGATTGAATGGGAGTAATACGGACATTTTAAGGAACTCAAATAGATCTTGATTTGATTTTAATTATTATACAAAATGTTTAACTGAAGTAAAAATGCAGATTGCACCTTTAGTTTTGATTCTTCTGAGTGTTTTTTGTCACTTTTAATGGTTAGTTAATGATACTTGTTGTGATTGGCAGTAGGTGAGGAACTGAAACAGATGGCGGGGGGGGGGACATGGAAAAAGATTAATTCCCATGAAGGTTGCTCACTGGGAGCACACTCCAATAAAGTCTTTCTCATGCTTCCACGTTTTTTGGCCTATAAAGCATGCTCAGTACAGTCCTTCTCCAGGGCATTCTAGTCTGACCATGAATGAATAAAGGAGAACTAAATACAGCGTTGGAGGCAGGGCTCCAGTCTAATGAAAGCCAAAATATCCACTCCCTGCTGTAAGGAAGTTACCCGGCTGAATGCATGCTGCGCTTGCTCTATAACTTCCTTGAATGGGGATAAAATGATTTAATCGTGCAGCTTCCTACACGTTATTGGACCAAACGTATGACTAATCAACATGCAAGTTCATGGGAAAAGTCCTTTTGGGCCACTGTGCGTCGAGTAAGTTGTACTTACACAGTTTGGCCACTATGTCAAATTGGCTTCAAAGCCTGGTGCGCGTCCTGGGGGCCTGGGTCTGACTAGACGAGATTTCCCAGATTTTAGTGGACCACAGCTCAGGACGAGAGGAGGCGGACTCTGTTGTAACATTGATGATGCTTTTTATGTGATGATGAGACCATATTATCATCAGCTGCTGTTTACAGTCCCATGGATGCAAATTCAAAAGATAGAAGAATTATTTTCTGGGTGTATACATATTTATGTATATAAACCACTGTACGCTTAGAAAGAATACTGTAATGTTATTTTAACTTTAGGTTGAAGCAACTAAGCAAAGTAAGTACAAGTAAATAAAACTAAATTTTAAGTAAAATTAACCAACCAACCACCATTTTACAGCCTTGTGTTGTATATGATAAATACGTTTCCTTTATTCCTAATGTATCAATTTATGTTCATACAAAGAATCATTTTGGGGTGATTTTTAAGGCTCAGAAAAATCGATCCACAATGACAAATTGTGTATGGGAGACAGTTGACTACAGAATGTGGCCACTACGGCAAAGTCACCTGCGTGGTCTGTGAGTAACCATGTGCATGTTTGCTTAACCAGCAGGATAAAAAATGCTAATTGCTGTAGACTGCTTAAATATGTTGGTTGTATCAGTTAGCAAGTGACTTTTTAAGTTATTTTGTGTGATTAAATGAAGTAAAATAGAGACAAGTGTGACCTGGGATGTGACACCGGATTCTATCTCAGATAATACTGACTTGTGGGGCCGCTCATGATGATTTTTGGATTAGGGTATAGGGTTGAATTGATTTTTTCTGATTATTTTATTCTGGTAAACTAATTTCACTTCAGAGAGATAAACCTTAGTGATACATAGCCCCCCAAAAGCAACATTGGTGGGGAGCTACACACAGTATACAACACCAGAGACAATAATCCATCCTTCATATTCTAGGAAAAATAATACATGGGTAGTTTAATGCAAGAAAAACAGCAGGGAGGTAGCATGTGTTCTCATATCAAATATATATTTTCCAGTTATTTCTAACAACTCCCCCTTTAACACAACAAACACACATAATAACAGGTTTACCAGCCTCGTAAATCAAGTCCAAAGGAGGACACTCATTTGCCTGAACTGTTACTGTTGGGCAGTACTATCTACTAAATTAGCTTATATTAGCTGGTCTTTTTTGTAAATGTGTGTGCGTGTGTGTATCTGACCACTAACCTAATAGAAGTCAGTATAACCCTGCTGGCGCAGAGTGTGCAGCGGCAGGGCTAATAGAAAGATAATGAGTCCGTCCATACTCACGCCTCTATTAAATCTCTCCTTAATACTCTCTCCCTGGAACGGCGGGTGTATTAGAGTCTGCTCTTCCTTTATGACTGCAGTGTTATGAGAAAAGTGAACCATCAATGAATATTCATGGTCCGACGGAGCTAAATACTTCTTGCAAACAGTTTTCTGTTTACTGTGAGAGTTCAAGGTGTTTCCAAGGCAGAGCACTTACAGAAGGATGTAGAAATGTCCATACACGAAGTCAAACTCTGCCCTGCCTGCAGATTCTGCATGTGAACGGCATACTATTACACAATAGTAGATATTTGGCAACAGTATTAGGGCATCAAACCAAGCCTTCACTGATAATGCAAATATAAAATTAACCATACCAGCGTTTCTGCATGTTTTTACTCGTTCACTACAAATCATGCTTATATTTACAGTATCATTGATTTGATGCAAATGGTTTTTAATTTTTTTCCCCCACCTTCCAATCAGAAACTGTTTCCCCTATTTGCAATCTGTAAATCATCTTTTGGAGATTTAAAACCAGAGGTTGGTAGTCAATCACTGTGACTACATCTGATTCCATTCTTGTTTCTTATTGGCTGGCAGATCTAAGTTCAAACAGAAGCACTTTAAACCGCTCAGTTACCATAAAATGTGTATTGCTTGTGCTCCACGCTACATTATCAGTTAACATGTATAACTAACCGAACCTTAAACAGACTGCACCTCATCAATGTTTTCTTTGAGGTCTCCTGATAAGTCGTGGGTTGTAAGTGCCGATCGATTCTGCATTCCACACAATAATAGTACAATCTGCGAGGGAAATTAAAACTGTTAGTCTACACTTTTCTTCATCAACAAATCCTGTTAACATATGAAAACCAACAATGCATTAGTACATTGCTCAATACTTTCTGACTTCCCTATCTTGTCTGTGGCTCTCTGACCCAAGCCCATTGGTTCCTACTTGAAATGTAATTTTTTTTAAATGTCTCAAATATATAGTTTCTTTAAGTTATTTTCCTTAAACTACAGGCCAATGTAGATTTTAGCAAATGTTGTTTAAAACAGGGGGAAAGAGCGCATTTTCTGAAAACTATTTCAGCTACTATTTTCAGATTGATAAAAATGTGGTTCTTTGGTTTGTTATATTGGGTCAAAACTGTGCCTGTTCATAATGTAATGGAACATGTCACCAGTGCATCAGTGTGGCTCCTTGACGTGATTTTAATAGTTGGACAACAATGGAGCTCTATGGCACACAGGAAGAAGATATATCAGGTTTTGATACAAACATATATGGTCACAAAACATATAATTTAACATACATAACAAACATATACATACATAAGGGTGATGCATTGCAGGTTTAAGAGGAAAAAAACACATTTTAAAAGTGAAACATGATGGGAAATTATCAGATTTAATGTGAAGTACAGTTAAAAAGGCAGAAACAAGCAAAACATGGAAGCCTCAATCCGAAAAACCCAGTATTAAATTCTCAAAAATTTAAAAATACGGTGTCATAATAGCAGCAAGTACCAAACAAATAACCTTGCACTGATCCGTTGGTTTAAACCCAGGATGTTCACTTCCATCGATGTGGTTCTGTTGTGCAAGACACGCGTTCTAAATAATAATACATGGATTCTTCTTCTTGTCAAAACCTCTGGGTTTTGTAAATCTAAATCATACACATGCACAAATTCCAGTTAATGGATTTGTCACCCCGTCATTCACGACACCCTAGGGAAGCAATGTATCTTTTGTCCGGTGTTACCAATTCTTTAGCGTTGAATTAGAGCACATATTCCGAAATCTGCATCACGCTTTATGTCTCTTTCAAACTCACAGATACGGATGTGTGAATACAAACCCCGCACAGAAAAGCGCACAAATATCCAAGAAGTAAGTTATTTAGATATGTGTTGGGGATGAGGATAATGTGATGTCACCTCTAATACCCAGGAGACACAATGACTCTGCCGATGCCTTTCCTTTACATGTAAAAACAGCAGAGGAGGCACATATGAATGACAATGCGGCTCGTGTCTGTGCGGGCTGACTTATTGGGGATGTATAGTGCAGGCCGGGCCAGCTTCATTCACGCTGCTGTGTTATTTACCCCCTTTTTTTCTATTACCAGTGCATTTTTATTGCAGACGGAATCTGGGAGATGTAATTGCCTACCAGGTATCTGCTTGCATTATCAGGCCTAGGATGGCATTAACTATAAATAGATAAAGGACATTATGCAGCCATATTGTGTAGTGTGTGTGTGTGTGAGTGTGTGTGAGTGTGTGGGAGGGAGGGAGGGAGGGAGTGGCGTGGGCTGGTGGGTTTTTGAAAGTGTGTTTATTTGTGTGTTGTGTGTGTGTGTGTGTGTGTGTGTGTGTGTGTGTTATTTGATTTATTCAAACTACACAGCCTGTGGTTTATGACAGATAGGATATACAAATCTATTGTGAGGTTAGAATTAGATATTTGACCAGACAATGGGATAAGCTGAATCTCCAGAAGTGACCCGCATAAACCTGGGTGTATATGGATAGTGTATAGGTACAGTGTGTGTGTGTGTATCATTGGAAGTGCTTTAGAAAATAATTCATAGTGCAATTTAAGTTTCTTTGCATTAAAAGGAGAAGTGCAAAACTGCATCTTCCAAGCAAGCTCAGCAGGGAGTGCAACCACAGAAAGCCAATGTCTCTTTCTTTCTGTCTGTCTGTCTGTCTGTCTGTCTGTCTGTCTGTCTGTCTGTCTGTGTCTGCTTCAGTCTGGCTATGTGGGCACAGACAAAGTCAAACTGCTGCTCGCACATATTTGGGCGGCTATTTAATTAAAAGTGGATTACAAGAGTGTTGGGTAAACAAAGATCAGATTAACAAATAGGCCGTCGCTGCTTTCCCATTTGCTAATGCAAATTTGACTTGACGATGGGATTGGTCGTGCAGAAGAACGGCTCCGCCACTCCGGCGGAATATTAAGACCCGGTCTGGAGCTCAAGTTAAGTCGGGACGACTCGCAGAAGTTGGCTAAGCCCCCATCCTTATGCCCAGGGTGTGTGTGTGTGGTGTGTGTGTGTGTTGTCTGTCAAGACACTATTCCTCATTTCTTATCTCCGAGGTGTGGTTCTTGATTTGAATGATGCAGTTTATGCAGCAGATGATGAACTACATAGTGTGGTTTGTAAATGTTTTTATATCAAACCCAAAAATATTTCAACACAGAAACACAAGTGAGGCTGCAGACACCACATCTGATTTTTTTTTCTAACCAAACATTTCTCATCCAGTATTGAACTGTAGAGTTATACACTGTGGGGAGACACCAGTGAGGCCGGTGATTACAAAAGTCTTTGGGATCCTTGCAATGATTTAAATGTAAATTAGATTTCCTTGTTTTTGCAGAGAACAACCCTCAAGGATCCCTTCAACTGCCTCAAAGACAGATAGGACTCCAGGAAGACAACCACAGTAAAGTCCAGTTTGCCCCTTCTAAATGTCTAAAATCATGCTGAGTAGGCTGCTCTTACTGCCCGGCCTTCATAATCCACATAAGAATATGTGTCGAGTTGACAGAAATCCAACTGTTCTCGTCCCTTCACGCTGAAAGCTTCATTGGGGATATTTATTTCATTTTGCCCTGACAAATGCCTCTCAGGCTGCGTACTAATTCCACCTCCTTCACTCGTATTGGCAGACCCAAACATGGCTCTCATCCTAACCTCAGTCATCTAACCTAAGCCTAAACACAACTCTTTGTTTGGTGCAGCCTGATGAGGGCCATGTGCAGTCTGACAAGAAGATTTGCAGGCAAGCAGGCTCTGTTCGGGGCAACAGAGTCCTTTTTGCTCTATACACTGTATGTGCCTGGATAAAACAACACAATTGTCAATTGACGCCTGTAACACCCACACAGAAAAAGTAATCAAGGTGCAGTAGCTGGGTGCAAATGCCTGTGCAAAAACTTCCTGCTATTCATGAGAGTTAACATACATGAATTCACAATGTGCAGGCTTACAACGAAACACTGAGTGCATGTGTCTCACCACGCATCATGCATGTGCTAAAGCCACACTAGCAGCTCTGTGATGCTAACATGGAAGTAACGAAAACTGCAGTTCCTCGAACAGACACTTAAATAGATAAGTAAATATTAAAATGTCCAATTTTATAACAGAAATACATGTAGCTTGGTCTCTATTGGTAATTTCCCTTTTCATGACAACTGTGTGTGTGTGTGTGTGGGGGGGGGGGGGGGGATTCTTATACAAATCACCTGTTTAAATTATATTTAGTCTTAAAGTTATACATACTTAGGGGTGTGGCTGCTTTGAGTGACAGGTGGGTGCCATCATAGGTGGCTGTTTTCAGTAACCAGGCTTCTTTCAGCCCACATCACGTCCATCCATGCTCCACGTATTGGCCCAATTTTTGGATTAGCCGGGAGCCATCGGAGTCAGGACTTCCATGGTGACCGCCAAAGCTGAACACAGTGAGCGTCACACTGACTCTTCAGAAACCTATGGATGACGTAACAGGGGCTATGGTTCGCATGCTGATATTTGCTAATCAAACTAAAGTGCTATGGTTGATAGACATGTCATTAACTTTGCTGGTATTTGGCATAGACTGTTTAATTAAAAATGGGAATGCAGTTAGGTATTGTGGGGGACTATGAATATATTTTTCATCTCAAATTTGGTGCCAGTCCATTTAGTAGATGGGGCTGTAACGGGATAAGTTAAAAGTTTGTGCTGTTGTTATCGATAGAGGAAATGTCAGGGGATCAACAAAGTCAGTGGGATTCTTCATCGAGCACGATGGATCTCTGTAGCAGATTTCATGGCAATCCATCCAACAATTGTTGACATTTCAAATCAATAAAGTTATTAAGACTATTTGTGATTAGGATTCATTGTTTGGGAATCGTGAATGTTTGTCGACATGGCAATCCATCAAATGTTTGTTGAGATATTTCAGTCCCAACCGAAAGCATTGACATCCCTAGCTCCACATAGCTAGCATGAAATCACTGAAAAATCCTTATTCTGTTTCAACAAATGATAATGTGACAATATACCTCTAAAAAGCCACTGTTGGACCCTATCTATCTATCTATCTATCTATCTATCTATCTATCTATCTATCTATCTATCTATCTATCTACTCTGAGTCTCAGACTCTTTGTCTTTATTTCTTTCTTCACATCTTTTCCCATTTTTTACTCGCCCTCCACATCCCTCACACTCCCTCAGCCCGCGTGTCCCACAGTTTTGGACACGGTTCGACCTTGGCGTGATAGACTGTCGCCGTGTTCATTCCTCTTTTTCAGGACACCTCTCACCTCCCCGGTCACAGGAGAGTGAGAGAAAAAGAAGAATGAAGTGGAGTCGGAGCAGGAGGGATGGATTTATTGACGTGAGGCTCGGGCTCCGGTCGATGCATCAGAGTCTGGATCATGGTGGATGATGAGGCCTCTGGGTGTCAGGGACAACTTCATACAGGCCGGGGGCCACGCATTTATCTATGCAGCTCTGTCTAATCCATAGGACTCTCTCTTTTTAGCTAAGTACTTGTGCTTACTTATTGTTTTGTGGTGAATCCTTAAAACCCATATTTAGATATATATAAATATCTAAATATAGATTATATATATATATTTGTCACCATGTTTTGTGCTGAGTGCTCCCCTATCACTGAAGCACTGTGGGTATTTTCCCCCATATTTTTTGTTGATAAAGTTTGAGTTACTGTAGGTGGTTTTGTTTTCTGTGCATTTTCATGCATGCTGGCTGTCACTGTTCACGCTAACTGCGTTGTTATTTATGTCCAAAGCCAGAAATGAGTAACTGATCAGTACCAGAAGCTCTTTAACTACACTCACAAGAAAAACAACAGCATTAGTCATTTGTTGTTTCAAAACCTAATGTAGGCTGGATGGAAGGGACAAAAAAGTGTGCAACTGGGATACAGGAGACGTCTGTTTGCATCTCATTTTCTACCAACCGTTAGCGTGATCATTTTCCTAACCTTAACCAACCAGTTTTTCTGCCTCAACATGACCAAACCTCAATCATGTGATTAACGGTTTCGGAAGGCAGTGACAAACAATGTTGGTTTCACCAGATCTTAAACTGTAATATGTGTTGTTTGGGAGGGAACCGACAACTTATTTTGTTGTTTAGTTTGGCAGAATTTTGGCGATCTTTAGACCACTAAATGTTTAATGAAGTGATTGGATTTAACAGTGGGGTGCATCAAAGGATGTTGATTTCTATTAAAAAAAGGCATGGATCATTATTTTAAGCTTGTTGTAAAGCCTTTCTTCTTTTTGTACATAACAGTCGTGAATTAAAAGAAAAATGCATGAGAAAAGAAGGGGAGGACACTGAGCACCAGATTCTAAATCATCTTAAAGCAGCTTCCTCTACAGCAGCCTACTGTAAACTCCATAATGTTTGTCTAGACTGATAAGACTCAAAATATACATTTTAGCTTTTAGATTTTCTTTTTCTACAGTGCATTTGCATTTGCAGTAGTATTTTATATTTGAAAATATATAAGAGGAAATGTGGGGGAGCAGCCGAAGTTAAGCGGCAATGTGCAGATACCACGACTATTTTTGGGTGAACTAAATATGCTTTCATGGCCCTGTTTATGACACAGGGCGTTTATCCGTTGCTGGACGAGGTGCTTTAAAGATTTGGGGCAAAAATTAAAAGGATACCCACTTCTGCAAGCGCTGGTGGACAGTATTAGCCTATTCCCCTTCAAGCATAATTCATTTCACATTCAACTTTTGTTTCATTCTTCAGTTCTTTGGTCATCCAACTTTGGATTTACAGTCCAAGTCAGAGGAAGAAATACTGAAAGACACACAAAAAGAAGGACCGGTTTCAGGCCAAGAGAGCATGAAACGGCCAGATGCTCCTACAGTGCTCAGTGTTTGGTCCCAGATCCTCCAGATGTATGCTACTGCATCCCAACATTGTTCAGCAGCCTTAGAGCTTAACTTACAGGTATTCAAGTTTATGGCCATTTCATAGTGAAACAAGACAACAACGTTCCTCACTGTGTGCCAGTTAGTATAATTTTAATGAAAAACTTTTGATCAAATCATCATTCACATAAGTTTATTAAATCCAGCCCTTTGTCTCTCTGATGTGGATCACAGAGCTTAGTTAGGCTGTAAGAGGCTCATATGAAAAGGTCAGGGACGGGTGTAGCACAGAGGGAGGGCTTGATGTGTTGAATAATACAGTAGATGATGTTATGGGGGGCGCATGACGCCTCCTCCCATGATACTAACATGCTTCTTTATTATTTTAGTCTCTGGCAGAACAGGGATAGTCCATCTGGGTTAGCTGTGAGAGTCGCCCTGTACAGTCCCAGCAAGGAGCAGAAAAGCGAGGCTTTGTGCAAGGACAGGACACGACACAGAGAGTTCAGGAGCAGCGGCTTGACACGAAATGCCAGGGAAAGGAGGAGGGAGAAGGAGGAGAGGAAAGAAGAGAATGAGGACAGGAAGGAGAAAGTAAATAAACCAGAATGGGAGTAAATGTGATCAGGGGGAAAGTGAGAAGAAAGAGCTGGGAAATTAGAGAAAGAGAAGAAATTTGGAGAGAAATGTAAGAAGCGATGGAGGAAATGGAAGAAAGCAGGAAAGGAAGAGAGATGAGAGAAACAGGAGAGGTGGAGATTGGAGGATGATGAAAGAAAAGAAGGATGTGACACTAGTCTGGTTTGAGTTTGACACACGAGAGGAGGATGGAGAGTGAAAAGATAATCAGTACAGTTTGACATGATTCCAGGCCGTGCAGTTTGATATAACATATACAATGCAATATAAGCAGTGTATATGTGTATAGGGAAGGCAAGGGATAAAGTATATGATAATACAATAGAATGTAACCTTTGATATCATACAAAGTGACATTGTATTCTTCTTCTTTTTGTATTCTTCATTCTTTATATTAAATAGCACTACACTGTGAAGTGATTATATGATATATGACATAATAAAATATGATCAGTTATAATATGCATATAGTCGAGTAATAAAGTACAAATCCTAGGTTACAGTACTTTTACTTTACATTAATATTTACATTTTATGATACTGCTTTACTGCACTGATTAGCCATACCATTCTGAGCACTGACAGCTGAAGTGAAGAACACTGATTATCTGGTTATCAGGGCTCCTGTCAGTGGGGGGGATATATCAGGCAGCAAGTGGACATTTTGTCCTCAGAGTTCATGTGTTAGAAACAGGAAAACGGTCAGCGTGAGAATCTGAGCGACTTTGACAAGAGACAAATTGTGATGGCTAGACGACTGGGTCTCCAAACTTGCAGCTCTTGTGGGGTATTCCCGGTCTGCAGAGGTCAGTACCTGTCAAAAGTGGTCCAAGGAAGGAACAGAACCGGAGACAAGGTCATGGGCGGCCGAGGCTCACTGATGCATATGGGGAGCGAAGCCTGGCCCATGTGGTCAGATCCAACAGACGAGCTACTGTAGCTCAAACTGCTGAAACAGTTAATGCTGGTTCTGATAGAAAGGGGTCACAGTCTGTTGGTCTGGGACCAGTCAGGGTGCCCAGGTGCTCATAATGTTATTCCTATTATCAAAGGAAAATTTTGTAACCACTTAGATGTATTTTACAGATGTAGTTACGTTGCGCATTACTACTAAATTCATATTAACAGCTTTGGTTGTGTGCAAATAGTTGGACACCAACATTATTTGAAAGCTTCACAATCCCCCCCACTACCCCCAAGACTCCTGTGTGCATTGTTTTTCCACATTTAACATCTGCTCCATTTTGACCAGCTACAACATTAATATGCATCAATAGTAACATTACAATAATGTAATATATTACAGTCGGCTAAAAAATAAAAGATGAAAAACTTTTTGGGGGAAATTCTGTAGTAGGAATAACGCCTTGAGATGAACTATCTTCTTTTCAAGGGGGTCCTCAGCAACAGAAAGTTCACAACTCAAACAAAAAGCAATTAAACAATTAAACCAAATATGACTAAAACAAATACAGATCAAGACAAGACCACTTCATACTCCAGTGAAGCATGAAAATGGATCAGTCATTCACAGTCTAGAGTGGTACTGTCAGTGAAAGCATTCAGTAAATAAAATTATAAAGGTGTTATGTCATTAAGGAAATGTACAGTTGATCTTATAATAAGACAGGGCGTTTTTAAACATGATGTTTAAAGGTAGATTCTTCCAATCAGAGGGAACTTTAAACATTAGCTGCTGATTTCGAGACTGCAGGAACAGAAACAAAGAGCTGTGCAGAATGTCTCAGCTGATAACTAGAGGAGAAAGGTACCATAAACTGTTTTAAATAGGGATGCTAACTGAAATGTATACACACCAACACCGCTGTCTTCTTATGCCAGGAGAGGGATGCTGTAGAGTTTCATACATTGCACAGTGGTGAGTTGTGAAAGGACAGCCAAGAACAAATCTGCATAATCCATATAAACTGCATAAGGAGGAAGAAGCTGTGTTTTTGGCGCAGCCGGGTATACGTGTAAAAACGTATGTTATCTGAGTGATATTTTATTTTATTTATTTATTTTTAAAAACCCTGAAAAATATGCATGGGAAGTTTAATTCTTTTGTTAATTGTCTAGTTTAGCAGCACTTTGCAGAATGTGTGTGAGTGTGTGAACTGGGTGTCTGTACAGGGTGTGCTCCTGCGAGCCTGTGAGGAGTGCCAGAGGGGACAGTATAAACTGTATCTCCCACAAAACACATATAAAACACACACACACACACACACACAAACATGTCCAGATCTTCCGGCCTCCTAAAACTGAACTTCAGCTCAGAGAGTTGAATAAAAAGGAGGACTGAAGAGTGTCGGGATGAAAGAGAGAGAGAGGGAGAGGAAGAGGGGACATACAGCAGATAGATGAAGATGAAGAGAAGGTTAGAGGGGACAGAGGGCAGGCCAGGCTACTGTTGCCTGTCATACTGTGTCATAGTCACTGGCACTGTGTGTGTGTGTGTGTGTGTGTGTGTGTGTGTGTGTGTGTGTGTGTGTGAGAGAGAGAGAGAGAGAAGTGTGAGAGAGAGAGAGAGAGAGAGAGAGAGAGAGAGACTGTCCAACATAAAATGTTACTTGGAGCGGTGTTCCATTCCTCACAAATCCATATTGTGTGTGTGTGTGTGTGTGTGTGTGTGTGTGTGTGTGTGTGTGTGTGTGGTTTGGACTGAGGGCACCAGACGGGCAGGAGGGTAATTTGGTTTGGCACTAATGCAGGGCAGAGGATCTATGCTCTGGGTGAGAAAAATGTCGCTCTCTCTCTCTCTCACACACACACACACACACACACACACACACACACACACACACACACACACACACTTTTTCCAGCGTTATCTAAATGTAAGCAGACGGTTCAGAGAAGCTCGGCCATACTTCCTGTCCTACGTCACAGCCTCTCAGAGTCCCACTGGAGATGTTCACATGGTAGACACGGCAACATGACGGTGTCTGTAGGTGTGTGTGTGTGTGTGTTTATGTGATTTATAAAGCCTTTTGTACATGAAGTCACATAATGTATGAGTGTTTCTACATTTAAACATCTTCCTTTGTAAGACTGTGTGAGTGAGTGTGTGTGTGTGTGTGTGTGTGTGTGTGTGTGTGTGTGTGTGCTACCTGTAGTTGAGCCTATGTGTGTGTGTAGTTGTTGTGTATTTGCATGTGTGTATGAATATGTAGTCCTGTGTGTGTTTCCATGCACTTTAATTTGGGCAGGCGACAGTGTGACCGCCTCACACCCTGTCACAGCAGCTCTTCATCCTCCTCTTCCTCCCCTCCGCTCACACCACCAGCAGGGCGATTATAGCCTCGCCACCATCACCCTGTTTACACCTTATCCGCCACCAATTACCAGGCTTTGACACCCGAGCTGTCACCCCGGGGGGGAGGGGTAGGTTGGCCGGGGGGGGCGGGGGGCAGATTCACACCCTTGGCCACACTGTCACAGCCTTACCTGGGAATAGATACACACAGTGGGGCGGGGCTGAGTGAGGAAAACACTCTTGGATGACAATATTTAGTACAATTACGTAACATGAATAATAAACTCATTTAGATTCAACCTGTATATATGCACCTGTTGTGTAATTCACAATTTTTTATTTATTATGACTTTTTTTATCACATTAAATTATAACTTGCTACAGTTTTGCTTCGAGTTATTTTTTGGCTTTATTGCAGAACCATCCTGGAATGATGTCTGACTGGATTTGATTTTAAAGGGCTCGGCCAAAATTGCTCATATGGAGTGGACCAGGAGATTCTACGTCAAGCAGGCTAGCTCCTTAGCTCCCTAACTTCTCTGCTTTTTGTTTTAATCTGTTTTTTTAATCTGCATCCCGGAAGCTTTCCGCTGTGCTACGCGTAGAATATGCGCCTGATCTATTTCCAACGGAAGCTGCAACCGACTTGCGTCAAGCAGCACTGGCAGGAATCCGGTAAATTTTCAAAATAAAATACCGCATGCAGACTTCGATTAGTGTGATCGAAATGTCACACTACATCAACACTGTGGCACCAGGCCAGGAGTCAGTCTGTTACAGGCAGGTTAGAGGAGATTTGAAGAGGAGAAACACACCGTTTTTAAGGATAAGATGTGCAGATCACGGACTAAGACTGTGATGCAGATGCGAAGTTATGAAGCCATGCCTGGTGGAATTTCAGGGTGAGTCCTTGCTGAAGTATCTAAATCCGACCTGTGGCCCTTTCCTGCCCATTGCTCAAGATGTATACAAAAAAAACAGTAAATTACTGTAAAACAGCAGCGGATCAAAAAACAGTAAAATGCCTTAAAATCCATTGTAATGTGGAGTACGAGGCTTTCTCTTAAATATAAGCCTGTTTTAAATAAAGGCCTGGTTTTGGAGTTGAGGTATTTATATATATTTGTTCTATATAACACCAAACTACACCTCTCTTTCTTTGTCTCTCTCTCTGTACTGTAGTGTGTGTGTGTGTGGATGTGAAGAGGTGCTGCACAGAGTGAGGTGAGTGTGGTCCACTGTGTGAAGGGGTGGGACAGAGGTCTTGGCCTGGAGCAGAGCTATGATTAATGGTCACACACACAAACACACACCATCATCCCTCCTCTCCGTCCCATACTTGGGTCATGTCTTTTTAACCCCTGTAACGCAATGACACATACACACACACACCTGGGCCAGCCTGTGTGGAACAGTCAAGCTGTTTTTTACACAGGGGAGGGGAGCAGTAACCTCGCGGGCACAGTAATGTCACACTCACACATTAGCTAAAACAGGACAATGGTGCATGTGTGTGTGTGTGTGTGTGTGTGTGTGTGTGTGTGTTAATGAGCTGACCTGTTTGGTCCACCTGCTCTCCCCAGCTGGCCGGGCTGAGATGGAGTCGGATGCCGTAAATATCTGGAGGAGGCTCCGTTGGGCTTTACTTCACCTCCCTCATCCCTCTCTCCTACGCTCTTCATTTCTGCCCTCTCGTCTCACTTCACCTCCCCTCCCTCTCTCCCTCCCTCCCTCCCGCCATCTTCTCCCCTTGTGCTCATCTCCATCATGTCAGCCCCTCTGCCTTTCTCCATCTCCTCTCTCACTATCCCTCCACCTGACCTCTTTCTCATCTCATCCCCTCGTTTTCACTGATGTGTTCTCCTTTTGCCCTCTCATTTCTTGTCCTCCCTTCATCTCCTACTCACCTCTCCTCCTTTCTTTAGAACTTTCCTTTGTCTGTCCTCTCCTCACCTTGCATCTTTTCACCTTCCTCTTCCTCTCCTTTTCATTCTTCTTCCTATTGCCTCACATATCTCTCCTCTGCACCAATCCACTTACTCCACCTCCAGTGTAGACTTGAGCATGGGGGCTATTGGGTACACCTGGATTCCAGCTGGGGAGACGATCCCTCCTATCCTGTGTCACACCACCATTGTCAAGGTCTAGCCTCCCGATTGTAGTTGATTATTGTCAGAACTTTAGTGCACAGAACAGAGCTCTCAGTGCGCTGATTAACTTGCTGTGGTGCATTTAACAAACAGGCATTTTTCATTTAACAATTTTGTTCCCCCTGGGGACCCCAAGATAAACCATAAATACACCACTGTAAGAAAGCAAAATGTTGACTTATTTATTCTTAAAACTGTATAAGTTATGCAATTAATGTCATCTAAAAACAACAGAAAACAGATTGTTATTATTTTAGGAAAATGACAGTTACTTTCTAACCTTTATTTTCACAGGAGACAGGAAAAAGGGGAGAGAGGGGTCTGATTTAAACCCATTGCTGCAGCAGCAAGGACTCTACCAGGTGAGGTACCAGGTGAGGTACCAGGGTGTCCCAGGAAGTGGGCTAGGATTAGGGTCCAGGACGTTGGTATTATAAAACAGAAACAGAAAAGAATCATCGACAATTGATTGACAAAAAATGGACAAAAAGGAGAAAAATCCAGTGGAATACAAGATAATGGATCAGTACCTAGATCTGTATCTCATATCATATCATATCATATCATAACATATTAAAATACAAATAAAATCAGTCAAAGATCCAATCTGTAATCTTCTGCATACTGTCCATATGTTTAACAAATACAAATGTATCACCATAGAACTGTATTTCTGTGCATTTGTTGCAGTGAAAGTAACAATTAGAAAGATAGAATAAAGCATGTGTGAAAACAAAGTATACCTCTAACCAGTTGGTTAAGAGGAAGTCCACGTTTTTAAGGACGAACATCTACAGTAATTGTTTTAAAACTCTCTTTCCCTCCTCTAACTACACTAACCTTAACATGAAACCTAACCTGTTTGATGAAAGAACCGTTTTCTGGAGAAAATCAAGTACTGCTGCCCTGTAGGCCACAAAACAAATCTGTGTAAAATCCATGACGTTGCCTTGTACTCCGTGTGCTTAAATTACAAGGCAGCATCATGTTCACCCCTTTATTATGTGCTTACATGTCTGTGGTTGAGCGTGGTTGAGTGACAGCAAAGGGGAGTTTTAAAAATTCAAAATTCTTGTAATTTCTTTTGCTCCTGGTGAAAATGGGTAGTAGTGTGTACAGTTTTTATAATTGTTTGTGTAATCCTCAATCCTAGTGGATCTAAAATACCCATAGTGCATTTTGGCTGCTGAAAAACTAGCTCATCAGATTTATCATACATTGTTTGACTACAGTGTAAAACCTGTTATAAAAAACAGGTTTCAATGTGAAAATTTCAGGACAAAACTGTTGTTGAAAGATACAAAAGAGAAAAGGAACAGAAATGGAGCTAGTTGCTCACTAGGTCGTTGACAATCAATAAACTTTTCAGTTATTAAATAAGTATTAAATGAAAAGATCTCCTGTTGAATATAGCAGCACTATAGAGTAGTAGTTCACATTCATGCAGCACATGAACTAAAGTCTTACAGATATATATAATGGAGAGCTATACGGTGAAGGACATCAGAGAAAGAAGTGAATGAAAGCATCACAAACATCTTTTTATTAATGTTTAACATTAGTGGTTCTTCCTCAGTTCTTTCTGCTCACTTAATATGAAAGTTAATACCAGATGTGGCCTGGTGAACACACTTTCTCTGTCATTACCGACATCTGCTCATCATTTAATCAAACTTCTATGATATTGCATCGACTAACACCTACACCAGGGTAGGTAGAAAATAAAGAGATTTTTGTGATGGGATAATCAGGCTTGTCAGGTAAAGCAATTTTAAGCTGAAGCTGTCATTTTAAGAATATCTTAGCCCTGACATTTTATTATTGTATTAACCATTCAACGTGAAATAACACTTTGAAAGGCTGACATTCTTCAGTCATTTTAAAGTTACCAAAAAATATGACAGTGATTGTATGAGTAAACTTTCAAATGTTGCTGTTTTCTTTGTCCTTGGAACTTTGTTTTATACTTTTTCTTCCAGCTCTTACATAAAGTGGTAATCTTTGAAATCTTTGTTGTTGGTTGAGGCGGGTGACCCTTCTGAGCACCCGCACGAATGCAGTGTGCTACGATAACGGTGGCACATTCATCACTCGAGATTTTACGCTATGGGTTTAAACAATGGGCACTTGATTTCAGATGGAGGTAGACAAAAGCAGGTGTGCTGGCTGAACTGCAACTGTCAGGAAAGTTCATCAGCTTTATGTAGCTTGCTAGCTAGCTAACATTAACCACAGCTGACTTGATTTAAAATGAGATCTCATGGGTCTAAATTATGTAATTTCTTGGCTACATACCATACTAAAAGCCAAAGGCTATACTCATTCCAGGCGTTTGTTCGCTAAGTAAAATAGCTAGTAAACCATTTTTTTCCTTTGCATCTTTCATTAACCATGTTTAATCAGTTCCTAACAGTATTCTCTTGTATTTTTTTTATTTGGAAAGACTAAAAAACAAAAAGACATGACATTCTCTCTCCTAGTTGAAATTAAATTAAATTAATTATTATTATTATTATTATAAAGCCGGAACGGGATACCAGAAAATGTATTCTCTGCAGAAAGGAAGGACTGGGAGACCCATGTTACCAATCGAGCAATTTTATATCAGTGACAGCTGTTGGAACGTAGAGCTATGTTTTAATTTTAAAAATATCACTTACAGCACCTTTAACTTAGCTAAGCTGTGACTGGACGACCACTGTTAAGGGGAGGGGTTTAGCGAACCCTCACTTGCTTGTACATAGCAATAAAAGAAGATATTTGTTTCTATGCATAAAACATTACATTCACAGTGTGATACACATTTCAAAGGTAGGTCTGCCAGCGTTGATGTGATGAGTAAGAACATAAATACAGGCTCGGGCAAAGCTTCAGGAAAGCTCTACCTAATTTGGCCAAGCCACACTGTGACCAAATTAAAAAGAAAACTCATACTGGGAAGAAATAACAAATCCCACACTAATACTTAGGGATCAGACTGAGGACATACTTGACCAGATCCACATTCCATATATTGGATACACCCAGCAAATAGACAGAAGCAGTTAAATTGTGTCTCTTTTTAAAAGCGTGCTCATGGTGACGAGCATGACTCAAAAAGCATGTATACAGTAAATAACATTCTACCCATTCCTCAGATGATTAATTACAAAAGTTTTGTAATTTGAATTACATGTTATTGAGATACTTATGTTTGAAGTATTAACCCTATTTGCTTTAGCACCAGATACAGGGCGAGAGAGCAAGAGAGATACAGAGAAAGAAAGAGAGAGAGAGAGAGAGAGAGAGAGAGAGAGTCCTGACTTGCTAATGAATTCAGTTTGGACTCGGTAACAACTGACACAGTTTGGAGACTGTGTGGGAGACCTTGTGTGTGTGTGTGTGTGTGTGTGTGTGTGTATCTACAGTAGGTGAGTGAGTGTGTGTCACATGCAACACATCCGATGGCTGTATAGAGTATAAGTACACACTTTCATACACACTTTGCAAATAAACAGCAGTGTGTGTGTGTGCTTGTGTGCCTGCATCCGTGTATGATCACGCGCACTTACGCTCGACTCCATCCTCCCACCTCCACTCCACTGTGTGTGTATGTGTGTGTGTGTGTGTGTGTGTGTGTGTGTGTGTGTGTGTGTGTGTGTGTGTGTGTGTGTTGTACAGTACAGAGAGTGCCTGCCGGTGTGCGCTCACTGTGCCTTTATGCAAGGCAGGTGAAAGAGGTAAATTGGGCCGTTCCATCATGCGATGCGGGGAGGCCAGGCTGACATGCTGATCAGGTGTGCATGCATAATGGCCACCAAAAATAAGCTCTGTTTTGAATAATGCCCCCTATCCAAAAAAAAGAGAAAGAGAAGAAGAAGAAGAAATGCGGCGGTCTGCTCTCGGTCCGGCTGGGATCTCATCCATCTTAACAATGAATGGAAATCAGAGACAGACTGCCACCGACCGGGGCCTCCGCAGAGCCCACTTACATCTCTTTCTCGCACTCTCTCTCTCTCTATTTCTCTCTCTCTCTATCACCCCTTTATTCTCTGACCCTTTCCTCTCCCTTTTCTCCTCCACTCTTTTGCTTTTTTCTCCCATTTCTCCTCTCTGCTGTGAGTTTTTCCTCACTTGATTATATATATATATATATATATATATATATTTCTCTCTCACTAAACTCTACTCTGCCTTTCTCTCCCACTTCTACAGTGGTGTAGTGGTAAAAATGTGTGGATAACTTGTACTATATGGTCAAAAGTATGTGGACACCCACGTGCCCGGTTTAACATGACGTTCAGGCAGTGCCAGAGATGAGGTGGTTAAATGCTCATGATTGCAGGTTTGGTTTGTCTTTAGCCATGTCTTTGGCTTATGTTTAAAGGTTATTTAATTAATGCTGTGTCTTAATTCAATAGGTAGACAATATCCTAGACTATATACCATCAAGTTCAGTCAATTGCCCTTCTGATTTTTTGTCCATGCACCGTTAAACATCTGCTTAACGCTTGATTTTTTTCTCAGTTCTGCCTCTGATTGGACAGAGTTTGTTGCCGTTGTTGGTTCGGTTGGTTAGGTGTAGGAGGGAGCTGGTTAGGGTTAGTTAAAAATGTCAGGGACAGAGCCAATCAGAGGCAGAGTACAGAGGAGAAAGAAAACACATAGCTAGCTTAACACTGGTGACCTTGTTCAATTGGATAAAAACGCCAAAAGTATTGGGGCTAGAGTACATAGGGTTGGGCTGAGTCAGGGTACTGGCACCTTTTTTGGTCCAGTTCAGACACTGAGTACAGTTCATTATTTGCCCAAACACTAACCAGCACTGCTATGCTGGAGGTTTTCTTTGTGGGTCAGTTCAGTTCTGATAATTCGGTTCAACACATCTTTATTTGGGAAAATTTACCAGGTGAGGACAACATAAAATAAAATAATAAAGCTGGTTAAACTAGTGTTAAGATTACATAATAATGCAGGACCCACTTTCAAAGCTTGGTTACCAACGACTTTCCAGGTTTTCCACATAACCTGGGCTCCCAAAAGCTGTAGCTGTAGCTAATTTAAAAGAAAATCTATAAATGAATAAATATATTTATAGCACCGAATCCCAATTCAACGTGACATAAAGGCCTTGAGGTGTTGTTTTATTATCTAACCTTGAGGCCTTGACAAGGGTCCTCATGTCAAAATGTAGATCGTCATTATCTCATTTTCGTACTAATGTGTTTCATATTCATAAATGAATGTGTTTAATCAAATGACCATCCAGCAACCTTGGGGCCCAGCAGCTCTGGGGTCCCCACCTTAGTTCTTATTAAAAGTGTCTAATGAACGTTCAGTTGCTCAAATTAACAAAACTGAAGTGACAACATGCTGAGGTTTGCACATTTTGGTTTGGTTTGCACAGTTGCTCTCCTTGCCTTGGACACCCCTGTCCTCGGGCTGGTATTTTATGTTTGGTCTTGGAACATTGATTCTTCTGGAAGTGTTATATAGGAAGATTGTTGATGATTGATTTTCTGTTGATTGACTAATCACTGCAGCTGTAGACACTGCCACAAAATCAGTTCTATAAAGAAATAGCTTTCTAAGTTTGGTGCAGAAGACCCTGACTGACTTGGTGATGTACTGGAACACAGACTGCGAGCCAGACCTTATCACCAACATCAGTGTTGCACCTCACTAATGCTCTTGTCTGAATGGGAACAAATCCCTTCAGCCAGGTTCAACATTTGCTGGAAAGACTGAAAGCAGAAGAGTGGAGGTTGTTCTTGCAGCAGATTAAAGCCCATTGTGTTGGAATGACATGTTTCCCCACATACATGACCTCTTGTGTGGCCAGCAACTAGAAATGGATGATAGTGAGTCGCAGTTTAGGAAGACCAAAAAAAGTTTGACCTATAGCGCATTACTTTCTCTCTACTCTCCCTTTCTTTATCTAAACATGCAGTTTTTCTTAATTTCCTTGCTGTCTCCTCCTCCCTAATCCACCCCTCTCTCTCTCTCTCCCGGGTAAAGAAACGAGCTGGCAGTATAAGTGTTATTCATGGCTTGGACAGAGGGTGAGTTTTATTGCAGGTAGATAAAAAGATATCGTCCTTCTGCTGCTGTCTACATGCACTATGTACACTGTCGTTAATATGTGATGTGCTTTTCTGTAGCGAATGGCTGTGCAATTAAGATACTGCAACAATGTCGCTTTAGCGTGAAGAAAAAGAGTAAAATATAAGTAGTGTACTTTATGTAGTACAGTTTGAATGGCCTGTGTACTGTGTGTTAATATCAGTGTCGTGTTTATACAAATACAACCAGGTATATACTGTGTATCTCTGATATGATGCAGTATGTTTTTTGTATTGAGTAATTATGTTTTTATATTATTTCTCTTATATACATGTATGCATTGTTTCATGGTGGTTTCAAGTCAATACTTGTTGACTGAGTAAGTGCTCTTTTAGCATTAACTTAAACTTTAGTACTCACTTTGATGGTCCACTTAAGGAAAACATGCTAACAACATGATTGGTTTGCAGGGGTGCTGTATGGTCTTGCTGCTCGTTGGTTAATCATGTCTGAAGCCGGCCAGTCATCAAATGAAATAAAATAAAAGAAGCCTGCCTGATTGCTGCTGCTGTTGTATTCTGTTGATAAAACAGTAAAGAAGGGTACGTGATGCAAGGGAAGCACACAACTGTTTCACCTTTTAAAGATATGAAATATGGCCACAAATGAGCATTTCCATTAAACTAAATAATTAATAAACACATACCATTTATTTAAAAATCTGTTAAATCATACTAGGTGGCTCAAGAGTAAACGCCTTTGAGGGTCCGAAATTAGATTCACGTGTGCATAAATAGAGGATTTGAAAGGGACGTCAGGGACAGTCAGACTAGACCCAAACAGAGAGAGAACACCAACACGATGTGGCAGCAGTGAAGTGCTGTCGCCTTGGAAAAGAGTAACAATATCTGCCACTTTTCCGCAGTTCACACTCAGCTTCAAAGGACACGTTTTTATCCTGTGATGATTGTGACGCACCGTGTGATCAGAGCTGATAACGAGTCCACTGGGATCCACTCGGGTGTTATCCGTGTTGATACACAGACCCGAGACCTGTGGCAAGAATAAAAAAAAATTGTCTCAAGTCTCAGTTTACTAGGAACTGAGTGGACCTGTGAAGACCTGTACTCCAACATTTAAAGTTGATCTGTGGCTCATAAGTTAAAAGGCACTGCTAGAATTTTCTTTGTTAAAGTAAGTTATAAATAGTCACAATAGTCAGTGTACAGTCAGTAACACGGGTCTCCCTGTCCCTCCTTTACAGACATCTTTACCTCTTCCTTTTCTTTTCTTCTCCACATTATGTACTATTTCCAAATCATGTTTCAATCCACAGACTTAAAAAGACATTAGTTGATCACACTGTGAGAAATACTATCTGTTAAGAAAGGATGCTGTGAAAAAGGCCTAAGAGTGCACAGTCAGACAGAGCACAGGAGGCCAGTCCAAGGGGGGACAACATGAGCAAGATGTAGCAGAGCTGATTCCCGATTTCTGGTATTTCAACATATGAGGGCGCGTGTGATTGAAGGTATCTTTTTTATCAATGTGTAAAAATGATGAAGTCTTAACAACTTTAATGGTGATTAAGGAAATATATGGATAGTTAAGTCTTTTCTCACAGACGGAGGAAAAGAGATGATAGAGCTATCATGAGAAGCTATGGGGGGGGGCAGAAAGTCAAATAATGAAAAGAGGTTACCAAGGGCAATGGTGACAAGGAGCAAAAAAAGAAAAAAAAAACAAGACACGAGCAGAAGAAAAGGAGAGAACGAGGACGGCGGTGTTGAAGCAAGCGAAAGCGGAAGAAAGGCAGAGAAATAAAGGAAGAACCAAGCGAGTGGCAAGGACAATGGTTGCGGAGGGAGGAGGAGGAGGAGGGATGGGAGATGAAGTGGTAAAGGATGGAGTGTGGATAGAGAGCGGAGGGGAGGACAGGAGGGAGGAGGAAAAGGAGAAGGAGGTGGCGGTGGCGACGGCGTCGGCAGGGCGTGTTTCTATGTGTAAGCGTTTCCTTCAGCCAGGGTGATTGAGCACCTCTGCCCTGAACTCTGGGTAATGAGCGGAGAGAAAAAGGGAAAACTTCTGCCCTGGAAACTTCCCAAATTATTTAGAGGCTTATGGTGGCGGGAAAAAATTACAATATGCACAATCCACCTTCTCGATACCGGATGAAAAATAATGAAATTCTTTGTGACAGCCCTTCAGACCTCTAGCTGTATAATGATTCCCCCCCCCCCCCCCCCCCACACCCCCCCGGATATCTCTCTCCCCCTCTCTCTCCCTCCCTGAGCCTGTAGTATCCGGGTACATCTGTTTTGCATGAGATGCATAAAATGACAGGACTTAGACAGCCACTGCATCTAGTGACAAAGATTACTGTCAGCCACCTTCGCCAGTTAATACATCATTGCCACTGGTCCATTCCCTGCCTCTGTCTCCTAGCGACAGCCTATCCCTCAGCGAGGCCCGAGCCATGTGATGAACCAACCACCACCACCCCCCCCACACACACACACACACACACACACACACACACACACACACACACACCAACACACCTCCCTCCGCTACTCTTCAGCTTACCTTTTACATTACACAAAAAGAAAGAAGAAGAAGAGGAACTGCTATTTTCAACTTTACATTTTTATTGTATTACCATAAAATATTGGTGGGAGCACGGCATCGGCATTCATATCTGAGGAATTTGATTCTGCTGGTGATTATGCTGCGTTTAGACTTGTTAATCTGCAGCTGCATGAGAAGAAAGTGGGGGCAGAGGTGGGGGAGAGAATAATATTTGCTTTTGGATATTAGTTTCCCCCCCCCTCCCATTAGATACAGGACATAGAAACTTTTAAATTGTGCAAGCCAGCAGGGTGGGAAAGGCGGAGAATAGTGTGGAGAATAGCCTCTTAACATGCAAATGGTATACAGGTTTATCTGATGGTCCACTGCTTAAAAATGGCTATTTGGTTTGGTAGCTTTGGTGAAGCCGTTTCAGTTGCTCTCCTGGTTTTTGTCAGTTGAAAATGAGCACTTTGTCTGAACAATACAGACATGGCAAAAGGGGCCTAAGATGTGGCTCAGTAGGGACTGTATACATTAGCTGAGGTTTAGCCCTTTAGCCATGAAACTAAACCTACATCTTTGTTTATTATTAAGACCACATAAACAAGGTTTAGTTTCAGAAATGGGGAAGAACAATGAAGTTTGTTCCTCAACCACAAAAGTGAATGTTATTCCTCACATAAGTCTAACAAATTACAAATGATTACTTATTTAGTTATTATTTTGGCACAATAAAGGCATTACAACGCTCAAATTAGAAATGCATTTCAAAGTGCAGCATCATTAATGCATGGCCACACTTCTACTGAGGTCTAAGACTTGATATTTTTTTGATAAATGATGCTGCATTTCTGTCTTTACCATAACTCCAGCAGCACTGTGCTTTACTACACTGACTGATGTTCAATTCTAGCGTCATTTTATGAGAATATTAACTGTAAATAAAAACACTGATGAAATGGTTTTTCTTACTCAAAAACATGCAGCAGTGGGGGTGGCAGTGCTTGCAGATTTCTTCCTCAGGCTGCGTATGGGCCCAATAACCCTGTGTTATGCTAACCCTAACCCTAAACCCGGGGCAAAAACGTCTGCAAATCTCTTGCTGCTGCTGCTAGTAAAGCTTCGAGGCTGTGAGTGCACTTTAATGATTGAAAGCAACTCCTCTTTTTCCTCCTGTGGACTTTGGCAGCTGGATAGTAAGAGGACACTTCAGAGCGAGTAAATCAGTGTGAAACTGTACACGGACAGACAAAAATAGGATTCGAAAACCAAAGCTGACATTGCTGCCTTCCATCCAAATCCAGTGCAAATTATACCTTTATCTCCATTATCTCCATTAACGGCTGATTAACATTTTTGTATTGAAGTAACTGATGGAAAATCTCCAACTTTGACCATCTTCATCATAATAAAGTAAATAATAAAAAAGCTCTCCCCTCATGGTCACCAAATGTAAAATCATTGCAGAATTGAATTTAAACGTCACATCGGAAGCAGTCCACACTGAGGTCTTTCCGGAGACATCCTAAATATAGACAGTGCAGACAGGTACTTTTACACTGGGACCTGTGTGGTAGGGGGGGCTGTAAAAAGAGTGGGCCCCCTCAAAAATGGGTTGGGTGGAGAACGGGCCCTAGGAAGAGATTCAGATTTCCACCTCAGAAATACGCCTGTGTTCAAAGAAGAACTCAAATGAAATTTAAAAAATGGTCCCATTTGCTGTATATACTCTCGAAAAGGCAAACCCAGCTCCATTATGGTTATTTATTTTTTTGCACTTGACAAATTATATGTTTATTCTACATAAATTATAAAAATTACAAATAAATTAATGATTTCTTATTTTCTTTTTTGTCACATATATGCAGTGATGATTGCTGGGTAATCCGTCTGTTGATGTTGTCCAATGTTTCTAATTGACGATATTCGGTAGTAACTCATTCAACTGTGAAATCCAACACACGGTTGCTGCTTCAACTAATAACAAGCGTGCACAAGGGCCCGTCATAACGACCATATGCCACTGGTGCTGATACATATCTACATATCTACGGTAAATATATAATCAATCCAACTGTATCATATCCATCTTCAGGTCCCTCTTTGTTTGTAAAGCACATTTACAGATAACATATGTTGACTAAAGTGCTACAATTTTTTAACACAAGATTGAAAATCACCTGTGTGTGAGTAAGCAGCGCAGATTGAGAGAAACGGTGATGCAGAACCACAAACTAACACAGTCTGGTAGAGAAGAGCTGCAGTGTTACAGTCACATTAGTACAGGTGGGAGCTGCAGGTAGAAATAGCCTCATCCCTTCGCTAGCACAGGTCATCTAAGGTTAGAATTATCTTCTCAGCAGGTTATATTTGATAGGCTGGGTCGGGTGGCGGATATGAGCCACAATTTCATTCATACACACACCTCTTTCATTTGAACATGCAGCACTGATATCCATTGTCTCTCTCTTGTTTGAATAGCTGCCACAATCCTCTACATTTTTGAGGTTATGTTTCCATTCCTGTTTGTTTATTTGTCTCTTTTTTTGCTTGTCTGTCTGTCAGGGCAATATTGCGCAACTTGTAACCAGATTTTAAATCAAATTTAGTGGAAAATTAGACCATGGAACAAATGATTAGCTGTCAGTGCAGGCACCTACGAGGCGTTGTTTAAAGGATTTCTTAATGCAAGATTGGCCATTTTTGCTGTTTCCTCATGAGCTACTGCACTTACTACAATGCAGCATGTTATAATTGTCTATGACTGTTCATTTTGGATCCATGTGCAGATAAAACTACAATTAAAATATAGAAGATTAGCAGCCTCGGTGTGAGCCCCTACCAGTTTGAAGTCAGTCACTTACCTGACTTATTTATAACAGCAGAACAATAATAATAATGATCATAATAATTAATGAATAACAGCAGAACAGTACACACACACAAACACTGATCCCTGCTGTGTTATGCTCACAAAGTGATGGAACGAGCCCGAGACAGTCGCCTTTTATTTCCCTCTGTCCTTGTTCTTCTTCCTTTGTCTTACATTTCTTGTTCGCTTTGGATTTAGTTGTTTTTATTGACTCACGCTGCTTTTCTCTTGTCATTATTTCTACCTTTTCCTCCTCTTATCCCTCTCTCTTTCACCCCCCCCGTCCTCCCCTCCACTGACATTGTAATGTTACTGCACACGACTTTATCTCGCCTGAAAAGGTGAAGCCATGAATGATCTCTCCAATTTAAAAGCACTCAACCCTCACGCCGCCTGAAATGAATATTTTGCATATATTCATGCAACAATGATTCAATTTGAGGATATTATTTGCAAACAGTGGCTGAATTCTCCGCAGCATTAATAACAGAGCGGCGGGCCGATATCACCGGGATGAAAAATGTATTTATTCTGACATGTTTAGAATGAACCAGCGCGATTAATTAAAAAGTAAACAATAAAGAGAAGAGTCAGATGGAGAAAGGAGAGATGGGAAGAGTCTGCGAAAAGGTTCATTGACAATTTGTTATTTCTATTTTGCTTGTCTGGAGGTTGTTTGACTGTGGAACACGACTTTGTTACTATCTGAAGTTGAAAAGGGGGAAAATGTTGGACTTTTGGATTGCCTAATGTATGTTACTGAAATAATTTATGTCCTAAATTATAAGGAAGCCAAAACAGGATGTACACTTCAGTAACACACCTCTTATCTTCACATAAGGTGAGAAAGTGGACAAACAAGTATAATTTCAACAGTAAGAGGGAAGAGTATAATAAGAAAATATGAATATCTGCCTTTATAATCCCACTGTGGTAGAGATTTGGTTAAACAAACTCTCTGCGGCCTGTGACGGGAGAAGCACAATTAGTCTCTGAGCTAATTCACAGGTTCTGCCCAGTTGTGTGTTCAGCAGCGGTCGAGGGAGATGGGGATTAAAGCGGTTCCACGAGCGAGCGTTTTCCGTTAAAACCAACATCTGTTTGTGTTTTCTCATGGTGAGCTCCCTTAGTTCGGGAAATACAGTGAAATACATATGGTGTAACCTCTGAACAACACAGTAGGAGAACAATATAAGAGACTTATTAAAGTCACCGTTTGTGTGCAGTAGCAGAACAGTGTCACTGAGGGCACGGGCGGAAAACACACGACCTGGTCCTTTGCATGTGTTACGCCGTCTTCAATAGACTCAATAGACTGAAATCAGAAGAGTACAAACAACAACAAAACAACAACAATAAGCCTATAAGCTGTAGTCACAGTGGGTGAAACATGCATGAATACATTAATCGCATACGGTAAACAGTGCGATAACACACCACCAAGCACATTAATGTAAAAGCAATGCAAACACAGCAGCGTGTGCAGCCATTTAACATGCATGCACTTACTACAGTTCCTGCTTGCAAGTGGATCCTAAGCAGGTGACAATGGCGACCAAAGAAATAAAAAAAACAAAAAAGTTTTTCTTGCTGTTTTTTCTCTCTGAGTGCAACGCTAACACCTTTATCTACATGCGTCTGTCTCACAGTCCCATTGTGAGGGTGTTGGGATCTGACTCTTATACCCACCCTATATATATGCATTACATTAATGCACTCCCGTCTTCTGTACAGTCTTCTTATCTTTTCTTATATTTTCTTATCTTTCTTTCTTTATTTATATTTTTTAAAAGTACTTTATTCTTGTGTGATTTTTGTGTGACTTGTATATTTTTGTGTGATTTATATATTTTTGTGTGATTGTATATTTTAAGCACCATTGCACCAAGACAAATTCCTCGTATGTGTAAAAACCTACCTGGCAACAAATCTCATTCTGATTCTGATTCTGATTCTTGCACTTATTGGCAGTGAAAAAAAAAGTGAACCCATTAAACAAGTTCCTCCTGCATGGATGGTTGTTGAAATCGATCGGAAATAAAACTAGAATAGCTCGAGCTATGCTGAGGCGTGGTGGCACCAGCTGATTGGTGCGGGGGGAGGAGAGCAGAGGAAAAATTACATAATTAAAAATGTTCCATTAATATTTTGTTAATGTTTCTACTTTTAAAGATGACAGAATTAAGGGGTGTGAATACATCTCACTTGCATAAATTGCATACTGGATCTGACTATTTGTGATGTCACAAGTCACGCTTGTAGGCCCCACCCCTTAAAATCTGATTTTCAGTGAGCTCAGAGAAACTTTCCACTTTCAGCAGTTGAATGTGAAAACTTCCTTCTAGAGTCAAACTCTGCACACACATCATTTAAACATCACACTGTAGGAACAAGAACAAACCCTGATCTAAATAACAGTTTACCAGCTCTGTGGCAACATGGTTCAGAATAAGTGGGAACCAGGTGGAATGCAAAATTAAACACACAACTGCTTGTTAATATTATTTCCTTTAAGCTGTATATGAAAATAAATGTTAAAATAATATATATTTTACATGTTGGAGCAATGTCCTGATACAATACAGTATATCCATCCTCCTGGTGCTTCTACGCCACATCTCCAGACACTGCAGGTTGCCAGATACAGTCAGTGGGCATGTGGTTTAGTATATGTTTCTGTACAGGAATGATGGTGCCAAACCCAGCACACTCACTGTGATGACAAGACTCCAGGAAGCTGCGCACAGTCGCTGCGCCAGAGTCCCACTAAAACCACAGAATGTCAGCTTTTAATATCTATAGTAAAAATGTCTCATTCTTACAAAGAAAGTTGAAAATATTCCTCCCCCCTCAAATTTAAAATAATTACGTAAAATATAGTTTGTTTTATCCTGTATCCTCATGTATGAAATATAAATTGACTTTTTAATGAAACAACCTCTGATACTCCGCCGTGTGTGTGTGTGTGTGTGTGTGTGTGTGTGTGTGTGTGTGTGTGTGTGTGTGTGTGTGTGTAATATCATGTGTTGAAATTTTTCAGTTGTGATAGTTACTGCGGTAATATACAGAGGATAGCTGATCAGTTAAATTGCTAAATTATTTGGTCATAACATTTTTGCCGTGGAAAGATCTAATCCTACTTTTCCTCTACAGAAAGCAGGAATATAGTAGGCTGTGTGCCAGTGTGTGTGTGTGTGTGTGTGTGTGTGTGTGTGTGTGTGTGTGTGTGTGGGCTTTACAGAAGTTCTCTCAGTGTGAATCAGTTTCCTGTGTCATTAGTCTAGATCCACTCTAATGATGGTCCCACTGGAGAGCCACTTCACACACACACGCACACACGAGCTGAAACCCAGCCCCGCGTAGAGTGCGGCACATATGAGAGGCTGCGGTTGCATATGCGAGCATATGTATGTAAATTCCATCATTTACGGCATTATCTGGAGGAGGTATTGTCTCTCCGACGTAATGTATGACTGCCAGGGAAACATGAAAGAGACAGAGAGAAAGAGAGAGGCTCATATGCATGCAGAGAACCGATACACCATAACATATAATGACAGTTCCTGCATGTGGAAGAAGAAACAGGGAGGCAAATGAGAAAGAGAATTAGAGAGAGGGAGAGTGAGAAATGGTGAGGCAGAGGGGGGGAGAGAGAGATGAGAGGAAGAGATGGGGGAAATTGAAGAGGCATGGAGAGAGCGGGAGGGAAAATGAGGAAGAGTGGAAAAAGAGCAAAATAGCGCTGAACTCATATGGGACTTTTCAAGCTGAACACAGATTTTTTGGATTAAAGATTGCTGGTATTTTACACCAGTATGACCAATTTCAGACTTGAGGTAAAAGCCTGCACTGTATCACATCATGGGCGGACAACACTGATTGGGGAAGATCTGGTTTTTCAAATCAAACAGTGGACGTCAGCGTGTTTAAATATTGGTTTGTTCCAGGAATGAATTGGAAAACAAAGGGATGAAGACAATATAGTGTGGAAGAGAATGTACGTGAAAACTGGGGAGCATAGACACAAAAAAGGAAAAAATGTGTACGTGTGTGAGCACAGACAGGCATATAGGAACGTACTGCAAGTGTGTGTGTGTGTGTGTGTGTGTGTGTGTGTGTGTGTGTGTGTATTTTGGGCCTGAATAAAGAGAAAGACGTCGTCTGGCTTTGAAAAATAGCCAGGTGGGGGAATGTGACTAGCTCAGCCTTTTGGAATATCCTGAAGAGAGAGAGAGAGAGAGAGAGAGAGAGAGAGAGAGAGAGAGAGAGAGAGAGAGAGAGAGAGAGAAGAGAGACAGAGAGAGAGAGAGAGAGACCTGCATTCAGGTTCAGTCACATACAAACAGACATGCACATTCAAAGGCAAAAGGTCACTGTAATGTCCAATGTGTGCTTAATGGGAAATTTATTGGGAACACCATTAGCATGGAGTACTACATTCACATGATTCTTGGCCCTCATAAACATGAAGCGATATTTTTAAGTCACATGTGACTGAAATATATCAAATCAAACGTTTATTTAAAAAAAATAACCAAAATATTCTCAGGATGAAATGAATGCAAACAAATCGAGTAAACTGTACTGGATCCAGTAAGGAGGTATCGCACTCCAACACTAAGAGGCTGACCCTTTACACTGGATGTAATAAAATTACATGAAAAATTTACATGTAATTGAAACAATTGAATGCACTCTCATGTCTGTTTGTTAAGTACAGAGCTGGAGCCAGTGCATTGTTTAGCCTAGCTTAGCATAAAGACTGTCTGCTCTGTCCAGATTTCAGAATACCTGTAAAGAAGATGAATTAATCTATTTGTTTCCGTACACAAACAGTAATGTAAGAACAGAAATTAGCATTTTTCTACACTGGAACGATGTCTTTATGAACCGACACATTCTCACTCAACTCATCAAATACTGCCGCTGGGTCAGTGGACCCCCCAGGTCAAAATATGCCACTTTAGGTAGCCCTGTATCATCTTTACTGGACATGCAGGGTTCCGAGATCAAGTTAACAACAATAAATATGTGATCTGCAACTTCCGGTCTGGTTAACAACGAGAAATGTTCATGGTTTGGTGAGGTTCAAGGTCAAAAAGATTGTAATGTACCTCATGTAACATAACATAACGTAAGTCCATGGATAAAATGGAATTTATATGACATACCTGACTTACTTCCTTATGACGACATTGTCCGTCTTTATACTACATCACCTAACTCTGACTACAAATGCATCCAGAAATGACACGAGAGGGATACTTACAGCGTCATATTTTGAAGCTGAGGACCACTGACCAGACGGCAGTATTTGACGACATGTGAGAGAGACCGAGTTAGACGAACAGCCGTTCATCCATCCACCCCAGAACTTCAGTGCAGCATCTCTGGGTATAGCGTGGGCTGCCACCAGAGAAGGTTGGCAAGCTTAGGTTTTGGTTTAAGAGTCTGTACCAAATCTGGCAACCTCACTGTGACAAAAATACTTTTGGAATCTGTGCACAGTCACTGAGACCAGTTGCCTCTAAAACCACAACATGTTGATTTTTACATTTCTGTGATTAAAGTTGCTCAAATGTTGAACTTATCCTTTAAATATATGGTTTATTATGTAACGTATTGCCAGTCAATGTTTTAAAAGTCCAGTGTGTAGGATTGAGTGGCATCTAGTGCTGTAGTTGGAGATTGCAACACCCTTGACTCATCCTCAATTTCTAAATGCGAAAGAGAAACTACAGTGGCTACAAAAAGAGGCCACATCTAGAGCCAGTGTTTGGTTTGTCTGCTGGGCTCCATGGTGGTTCACACTGTAAAACCAGATCAATTGTTAAAACTGATTACATAGAAAATTTTAGGTAACATTTTATAAATAAAAGAAATCTTGATCAAGTAGCTTTAGTAATTTTATTTAGTAATTTTGACATTTTTATTTGTATTGTGAAAACAAAATACCTAGATAAAGATAGTTCAGGAATGTTTTTGTTAAATTAAATGTTTTTTAACTTTAAAAACTGAGTTTGTGTTACTTTTCTATGTTGTTGTTCTATGTTCATTCTAAGGTAACAAAAACACAGCAATTCTTATTTTCACATGATTATACACCAATGAAAACATAGCTATGCATACTGTATTTAATTTCTGTCAATAGATCTAGATGTTACACCCTGGAACTTTAAAGCAAATCATTCATTGACGTTTATCTTCATGCATGAATGAAATGACATTTTTGCATATGGCTTTTGGTATAGAATACAAAAAAGAAGAAGCAGAGAGATAATGTAAAGGAAGTAGAAAATGAAGAGGTGGAAATGTGAAGAAGGAGAGTGATAGTGAGCCTGAGGATAGCATTGGTCTCTGACCGTCACAGGCAATGCAGACTCATAAAAGGAACTAAAGGAAAATTACCATACTACCTGTGCATGTGCGAATATGGAATGTGTGCTGTGACCTCCAGTAACAGAGCAAATTCCTAACACTGTTGTCATGTAAAACACTCTTGATGTGTTTTCTTGATCGAACATCAGTGGAAATTTTGTCACAGCAAATCAAAGGTCTGCCGCCATGTTGACTTGTCGAAGCAGGGAAAGCACATGTGTAACTGATAAAACTAATGATGATTTTGTTCCCATCAAATGTCCCAGTAAACTATGCCACTGAGTCAGCGGGCTTAATAGGAGATCCCTGGAGTGGAACCAGAATCAGAAACAGAAACAGCTAAATGGAATGCAGCTATCATTAATTAATGTTATTAATTACACCTGTGCAGTTCCTGCTATGGCATGTAAGAAAGATCTACTAGAGTTGAACTGAGAGAGGCTGCCAGTGAGGTTCAGTACAGTTCAGTTAACGTACATACCCCACGTACTTACCGTTGTCAAGTTGATTGTTGACTAAGTTGACGCTTTGGAAATAAAAAAAATATATATGTCCCTACACATCAATCATTTTAAAACAAACCACCATTCTAATGTTATTATTAAAACATACTACTGATGTGTTCTGTGTGGGCCCCTCCGCGTTTAAGCCAAACGTATTCATTGCAAGTCTAAAATGTAACTGCAGGAAAATGTGGTTTGGACAGTCTGACCTCAATGGGTTGCTCACAGTATTATCACGCCAAGTTGGCTTATAGCAACTGTTTGAAACCCTGGAGTGGTTTTCCACATTAGTTTGGTTTTTTGGGTCATATGAGAACATGACTATCTGACCAAGACCTGTTGAATGGGAGTTTATTCACTACATTTCCAAACCTTTGTGCTTGGCTCAAGATCCAATCAGCATTTTAGCAGTTAAAGGAAGCTCTGTGCATTTTAGAGACAAAGAACGACAGCAGCCGTTGTTTCATCAAGTGCCCCTGAAACAACATAACGTGTGTTAACTTTCAAGTGACAAAGCGACAATGGGAGAAAAGGATGAAGTCAGGGGACGTTATTACGGTACGCGAACTGTGACAACTAACCAAGTCATTTTTGTGTCTAAACCCGACACAACCTTAACCATAAAGGTGCCACATTTAAGACTTTAATGGTTGGCCGATTTTGGAAGGCACAGCTGAATGATGTCGTCTTGAGATAGGGGTGTTTGGAGGACTTGTTGCCATTTTGAGATTTGAAAAACTGTAAATCATGAGCTTTGAAAGGAGAAGTTCTCCTAGAACTTAACAAATCACTGAAGAAGGAAGGAAATTGAATAAAGTAAACTTTAACGAAATGGACCAAATAAAAGCATGTGTCCTAAATTGGTCTAAAGCTAATTATCTAATAATTTGACAACTGCCTTAGGACTCAATCCCATCAGAATTTAGAACAGCAACATTCATGACCAATATCCATAGATTTCAATGGGATTGCCACAGTCGATGGCAAAGTAAATCCATGAGAGCCTTCACACAGATTTTAACTTTTGTGATCTCTGACAAGTGATTGTATGCCAGTTGTAAATTGCAGTGCCTGCTTTGATGGTTCAAAGTCCAAAATGGAGGAAGCTATCACATTAGTTATTTGTTGCATTGCATCATCCAATTTTACATAACCCTGCTCTAATCCAGAGTACAAACTGCTCCAGGAAAGATGCGTCATGGTTTGCATTTAGCTCCCTTAAACTAACTGTGTTAACTGAGCTCAAGTAATCTCTATGTCAACAATCTTCCAGCATTAACTATTTTCAAACCACTGCAAACTTTCAAGTACTTCTAAACAGTAACTCACATTGTGATTGACCAGTTTGACTTATTTTCTTGCTATTCATTTACATGTAAGTGGCGTGGACAAGTGGAAGTACTTATAATGCAAGTGTGTGGCGCCAGGTTCTCAGTCTCTCAACAGAGCACCAAGAAAGAGCGTGCCAGCCTGACGTGTTTGCCAGTGTTTACCAGTGTGTATGGCACTGCGCACAGTCCGGACTGTCATTCATACTTACACTGTAAATATGGGAAGCAGTGTAGTGGAAGGGATCTGAAAATTACCCCGCCTCGTGCCTCGGTGACGAAATTAATAAACGGAGGCATGGGAGTGGAACGGGTTTTGACAATGCAAGTCTCTCTCTCTCGTCACATCCTTTCTTCTCATCCCTTTCTTCTCAGCCCCGCTGTCCTATTTTCCTCTCCCTCTCTTTCGACTGTGGCCTAATAAGGCTCAATTACATGGAGGTTCTTTCATTCATTATAAGCATGGGCCCCGGCTTCTCTTTGTGGACTCCTAATAAATACTAACGGAGAGAAATAGCCGGGGCCTGCGCTTACTTATGAACCCGTTAATAACCGGGGTGCCGCTGCCGTGATGAAAACAGCTTCCTCAGCAGCCTGTCTGGCCGCTACGCAAACACAAACACACAATGGAGAGGGGAGAAAAGAGGGGGCTAGCGCTCTAGTTAGCCTCTGAGACAATGCTTCGGCGAACGACAAGCGCCAGCAATTAGCGCATCCACGGCGCAGGGGTAACCCTATACGTCTTTGTCTGTTTCAATCACGGGGAGACGCCACTCATGGTAGGAATTAGGGCCGAGGATGCCATCAATTTCCCTTAACCTGTTCTATATTGCTCTGGGTAGGTGAATGCATGATAAATTGTTTTTGTCAGCCTATTAAAAGTGATGTTGGGTGCGTTAACGGCAAAGGTTGGAACACACCGTCGGGTCTAGAGGTGGCTGGTGTGTGTTTGTGTTTTGTTTGGAGAGCGAACAAATATGTCCATTCTCACAATTTATGTCCCTCTCACTCCCTTCCTCTCCCATGACAGACCTTGATATCTAATGCAAATCACACTCTATACCACAAAAGACTTTCAGCTTGCCTCTGTCCATAACATCATTGGCGGATACACACCCCGCCTCTCCACACAACAGCTCAATCTGCCCTCCCAGAGCCTGTACACTGTCATTGGGAATCAGACAGACAGGCTCTTTATGGCGGTCTTTACGACTCCGACTGAAATAACTGTATTCCCCGGTGGGAGATAGAGTGGTGGTAGGAAATGTAACTGTATACATTTACTACAGTGAGAGAAGGAGGGAGAGCATACGTAAGATGAGAGATGTCCCGCACTGGTCAATCAGAAGAGCTGCATTCATTCAAAACACCCTCCCATCTTTATATGCCCCTCTCTCTCTTTCTCTCTGTCTCTTGAAGCTTTCTTGCTCAGCCACATTTCATCTGTCCATCTCCTTCTATGCGTGTCTTTGTCCATCCCCTCTCTCAGGTTTAAACCAGCAGCCGTGGCAGAGATTGCCGTCCGAGGTTGTCTTGCGAGATGAAAGATGGCACGGCTGCGGCGCTCGGGGAGGATCGCACCCTCAGTGACACACACACACACACACACACACACACACACACACTCTCACACCACGTACGTCCCGCTCTTTCATTCGCCGCCGAAATGGTCCCTGCCTGGGCTAATTTACATAATACACTTCTGACACCTTTACTTTATTCATCAATCACACCCAGGCAGCTTCTCCAGGTCCGGGCTTTTGTCTGAGCATGTCTGTGGCTGTGTAAGGCTAGGCACAAAAGATTAATTTCACAGCTTTTTTTCCCCCTTTTTTCTTCTTCCTCTTCTTCTTTTTCTCTCTCCTCCATCCTTCCCTCTGCCCCTCTTCCTCCTCTTCTTTCCTCCCCCGTCCTCCTCGTCCTCCTCCTCCTATCTAGTCCATCCCTCTATTTCATTTCACAGATACAGCAGAATGACAGCAGCCAGATAATGAAAACAACAATGCAAGCCTTTTTTTTTTTTTTTTCTACTTTAACTCCGGCAGGTCGTATTCCTAGATTCTCTCCACAGTGTAGTCTTCCTTTCTCTCTCCCCCCTCCCACTGTCTCTCTATCTTGCTCATCCTCTTCCTCGTCTGCACCTCCACCATCTGTTTGCAGTTCCTTTTTTTCCCCTTTCATCTTCATCATCCCTCCATACTGTTCTTGGGCCGACCAGGAACAGATTCCCTGTCAGTCCTCATCCCGCTCTCCTCCACCTGTCCAACGCAAGGAGCTTTTTTTTTTTCACTCTTTTACATTTGTTCTCCAAATTTTCAAACGTGATTCCTACATGCCGGTGGCGGGAAGTTTTTAACAAGGAAGAAAAAAGAAAGAAAATAATAAATCATCCTGCGTGATTAAAACAATAAACACAGTGTGTTGTTTATTAGTTCCCTCCATCGTTATCGACCCGCAAGCGTGCCTCACATTTCAATTACCTGAAATAAATGAAATAGGGCTTGAAAATCTCACGCTTGTTCGTCGATGGAGATGAGAGGGCAACTGTCGCTCAGATATCAATTTTGAACAGATGGGTTGCCATGAGGGGCCATATCTCCCTTTCAATTAAAAATCCGAAACAGTGATTGTCTTAACCGTCATGCGAAAACACACAGATGGGTTTTGTTTGCGTCCGTGTCAGTCTGAGCCTTTTGTTTAACCAGTCAAGTTGCTCATTGGCCACCGGTGGACGATTGTGGCTGTACTGGGCGGCTCCCGGCTCGGTGCCGGCTGAAAAAAGAGCATCCTTCAACAAAAAACAAGCTGGGTAAATGCAGGTGAGGAAAAGCCTCAGCTCGGCAGTGGCTCTGACCCTGAGGTCAAAGCGAAACAAGCGTGGAGACTGCACACCTGGGTGTGAGCGCTCCCTCGACCCCCCTCAGTCTTTGCCCTTGCCCAGTGCCCCTTCACCCTCCCCACTTCTCAAACTGTGTGGCATCTGAACTCAGCCAACAGGATAATTAGCCCCAGAGGCCAGTTTAGCAGGATGGAAAACAGCATTTCACTGAGTCTTCTGCACCAAATAGCAGTGGAACTGTGTTGGCAACAACATTGCTGCTTGACCCCTTACTTACCTCCCTCCTGTCTGTCTCTGTGAGTCCAAACGTCTTATAGCTCTTCTCATTTTAATGGAGAGCAAAGATCAAGACCAAAAATAACCAGATTTATTTTGAAGCCTCATCTACAAAAGATTTTCAGAAGCAGTTTTCCTTGTGAAGGGATGCTTTGGTGACCTCTGTTTCTTGGTTAATCACTCTGACCAAATAATATCTTGTCAGTCATGAGAGTTTGAGTGGATAGAAGCAGGACTGAAAGATCTGGTGCCATCTGAGACACAGTTAAGAGTAAAAGGATTGACACGTATCTATCATGAATGTGCAGTGTCCAAAGACCTGGCAATTATAATATCATAATTAATTGATTGATTGATTTATTTTTTTTTTTTTTTACAGTTTGCAGCTGGACTGACAGCCAAAGCTAAATATTAAGATATTTTTGTTGTTTTTCCCTGGGACAACTTTTGCACCTTGACAGGAAGCCTTTTTTTAATACACAAACATTTATATTATTTAACAGATAAAATGTAGGCCCATAACTCATCTTTCTTTGAAATTCTTTATTTTCAAATTAACTTGGCGCAAGGATTGACTGTATGACAGATAAATCTGATATTTTACTGCATCAAATAGCTGCAACTTCACAGTTTGAAAGAGTTTATACAACATTAAACAGAGCTGGAACCTCTTTCCTTATGCAATCACTCAAGTGTTGGAATGATTAATGAACATAAACCATATACTGCTCCTACCAAGGAAGGAATATCTCATTTAAGCTCTGTGTGTAGGCTAATATGCAACTTGCAATGTACACTCAAAGAGTGTGTGTTTTGATCACCTCAAACTATCGCTGCTTTGGAAAGAAGTCAAGCTGTGATCTGATCTGATCCATAAAATTTTGTTTGGGATATTTTTGGATCTTTTGTGACATAAGGCAGTGGTTCCCAACCTGTGGGTCAGGACCCCCACTAGGGGTCGCCAAAGCTTCACGAGGGGGCGCAAGGCCTTCTTGATTTTAAGGGGTGTATGAAAACTTTAAACAGGTTAGGCCTATGTCTCAGCATTTCATTCATTTCTGAGAGGAAAAAACTCAAAGAAATAGTTATTTTTAAAGTTTAGATGATTATTTAGATTATGAACTTGGGCTATATTCACAGAGCTTTTACTTACTGCTAAACAGCCTCATCCTGAATTAATACAATTAATTTTCAGGGAGAAGAAAACACTGCATTTGTCAAAAAGGAAGTTTGACATGAAGTATGTATGATTGTAAAAAGAAAAAAAATACAACATAATACAGACAGGATTGTATAAAAAGTTCCTGAAAATATCACTTCCTGTAGTTATTGTGTTCACTGGCTTCATTGTACAGTTGAGTATAATATGAAATATTATAATATTATAAATATATATATATATATATATATATATATATATATACATTATAAAATATGCCATTTAGTCAGTTTACTTAATGACAGAAAAGAGTTGGGAACCAGTGACATAAGGGATACAAGTGAGCTGACGGACATTAAATCACTAAATGTTTGACTTTCAAATGTGCAACTTATGTAGTGAATGTCTGGGAGTTCAGGAAGAAAACCTGAACTGTTGGGGGGGCTACATTTACATATTTTTTCTGTTGTTTTGGCAGGATGACTTGATTTTTGATCAGCTCGTCTGGAAGGTTTTTATTGTTGTACTGTAAATACTGATGAGTTGGGCACCAATATAAATTTCAATTAATTATTTAATTTCTTTATCAAAACGTTTTTCATACACATGAAGAACTTGTGACCAAGTTAGATTCTGTTGCATCTTTTTACAACATAAATTCTTGTTATTGTTTCATCATTTTTTAATCAATGTGTGACAGGTAGCTGATCTCGTGGCTTTTTGCTTGCCGGGACAATAAAGTTCATCCTACGTGAGAAACCTCACTGTCACATTAGTAGATCTCCTTGATCTTCTTCTTTCATCCCAAGGACTTCCCACTTCTCCAAGCAGGTGTTTAGAAGTCTGGGTTAACACCCTACCACCGCACGCACTCATTCTTTTCCCTATCACTCGTTCCCTCCCCTCCATTTCTCCCTGAAGAAAATTAACACTCGCCTCCCACCCCAGGTGGCGAGGGGAGGGGCAGCAGGAATGGAGAGGCGGGGAGGGCGGAGGAGTGTCGAGAGCCTGATTTATCTGAGCCTGTCAGGCCCTGGGAGGCCTCAGTGGGTGTTTATGTGTGTGTCTGTTGGGGGGTCTGAAGGGGTGGGGGGGTGGGGGGGGTTTGGTGTGTTTACAATGGGTGCAGGAAGAGAAGTGTCTCTCCCACCTTGGCCCCTGGGTTGGCACAGCGGAAGCCCCCTCTCTGTCTCATTAGGACGTGTGTGTGCATGTGTGTATGTGTGTGTGTTGCAGGGGGGTGCAACAGTGTGACAGTTCAAAGTGACATTCACACTCCCTTCTTTTTCTCCTGTCCTCCTTCTCACTTTTATACACCCACATGGACACACACCTACACACACACACACACATGAAAAGAGGGGAAAAGGTGTCAATATGTGACATTAGTGATGCCTACTGTATATGATAACTTGGTGTATTTGCAAAGCCAGTAGCTCAGTGCTCACCAGCACACACACAGACTCACACACACACACACATGATTCATCTCTATACTCAATTCAAGTTTGTATTATTTACCACAGATGAAAGTGGGCATGAAGCAATAAACCAGCTGTCGAGCTTGTACTACTTTTCTTCACTAAAGGGGAGTTCCCACGATTTCATATTCACAGTGTGGTAAATAATCTGTACTTTTAGCACATTTTTAGCCTCAACTCTAAACTATTCATTCCCCCTGGGATAATATATGGCCCTTTTACACTGTACCAATTACCCACTGCTTCTAAAATTCCATTTTTAACCTTGCAAAAATTAGGCCAAACCCTTGCTAGATTTAGTAAGTGGCTATCTATATCTTATGAATATATGTGACTTTTTTTTTGTACCTGCCGACTCCCATCTACTTTATTTTCATTTGTAGCTTCCTCACTGCCTCTTCGAGAGGGGGATAAACATCAGGAATGTGTGTGACTGTGTTTGTCTTGATAATGGCAGAGACTAATGAGGCGACATGAACAGAGGTAGTGCTTAACATGAGGGACAGTTGATGCGTGAGTGGCTGTATGTGTGTCCAAAGCTCCTCCACCAAACCGTACAGATGTAATTATATATTGGATGATTCTGCTATGTTATAGGTTTTCAGTGTCCAGTGGCATTGTTTTCAAAATTCATTTTGCCAAAAGTAGACGATGAGGTATTTTACGTTTTAAGTAACGTGCATCAGTCACATAACTTGCATCAGTGTCTGTGACTGGTGAATCTTCCACTATAAATCTAATTCCAGGGGATATTGTGCTGAGATTTAAGCCAGACAGATAGATAAAGCAAAAAGAGTGCAGTAAATGGTGACCCAGTTCACTGGAGAGCCAGTAGCCCCCAGTATGGACACCCTTTGGAGTCCTGAGACACAGTGATCTCCTCCCAACCACAGGGTAAAGCCTACAGAGGTTGCCTGCACCCAGCCCACGCCCAAGTTTGACAGATTCTCTCATCTTTCCATCTGCCAGTTAGGGTCACACTTTCTCCCCCTGGTGCCACTACCCTTCAAGTAAGAGAGAGTCTTGTGTCACTGTGTTCATTGTTTAGGGGCAGAAGTACCAAGTATGCCTCAAAAAACATGTTTATTTAAATTTAGAGTCCTTTCCCCCCCAAATTTGTCATCAATTGTGGCTTAAAAATGGAGGTTTAAAATTAATTCTTGACCTTGGAAACCTAATCATGTCTGTTGGTTTCCCTGGAAACACCTGGTTTCCAGTTTATCATAATCAACGAAAAATAGCACTCAATTAATCGGTCGCTGAAGATCTTGTGCTATCACCGAAAGCTCCAGAAGAGCTACTAAAGGGACTTTCCAATGAGATTGTTTTCTCAACTGCTGGTTTCCAAGGTCAAGAATGAACTTTAGGTCTCAGCTGAGAATGTAACATTTATAACATGCACTCATAATGGCTTTCAGCTGCAAAGAATCAAGCTGTTTTATTGCATTCGAGATATTTGAAATCAATCAAGGTCATGGCAATATTAGCACGATCACTTTTCAAACCGTCCCTTTCTCACAATCGCATTGTGCAGCAGTGCTTATTCAACTGCCGCCTCATTGTCAGCAGTGCGGTTATTAACCCGACACCTCCAGTTTGGGCCTTGCAAGTTATTTCCTCACATTAGCATACAAGATTTATTTCACTAAACCCATTAAAACTAATAAGCACACAATTACCAAGCACATAGCGGAGACAATATGCATATCAAAAAAGCCAGAACTGTCATATTGTCCTGAGCGTGTGCCAAGCTCTCTGTGCTGACCATGTGGTCCAGGATTATAATAAGAACCGCTCTCTGGAGGAGGCAGCTCCAAGTAGTTTTACAGTCAGAGCTGCTCATTAATTGGACAAACATAATTATTGAGTTCTGAGGAAATGGGCATTGTTTTAATTCGTCATAATCATTTATCCCATTCTCTGAGTGATGCATGCAAGTGTGCACAGTCAATTAAAGGTAAAAGTCGTAGCATTTGCATGAGGCTGAAAAAAGATATCGACAAGAAAGCAGTGAGAATGTCTTTTTTTAACTGACAGGGAGCAACAATGAAAAGATGAGGGGTAGCGATAGCATAAATTAGCGAGAAGCGTCTCTTTTCTCTTCTGATCTCTTCTTCCAGATGCCCTCTCCCTCTCTTCTCCCCTCTGTCACTTGCAATCTCGCTCTCCCTCCCCTTCCAAGCCCGGCTTCCACTCCTGATCTATCTCTCTCTCTTTAAAGATGGGCAGAGTGTCACACAGAAGAGAGGAGGAGAGGAAGCGGGGAAGGAGGGTGGGGGTATGCACTATGCAAAGCAGGGCCTCGGTAGCCAAAGTCGGCAGGCTGAGATGAGGTGTCAGCATTGCACGGGCGCACTGATGTATGAATGCGGCGAAATCAAACGCGTCACTCGACAGACAGGAGGGGGTTGGAAAGGTGAAACCAGCGTGCCGAGAGAGAGCAGCTGTACATCGGCGTCAAGGTGCTACCATCCCTCCCTCCCTTCCTCTATCACTCTACCTTTTTTGTCTCTTTTTTTGTTGTATTCCACTTATTTATTTATTTGCTTGTTTTTCTTCATCTCTAACTCTCCGCTGCTGCCTCCCGTTCGGTGCCACGGAGGAGGCCACAGCCCTAACAAGGTACAGCGGTCACAAAGAGGGAGCGAAATAAAGAGACAGAGAGGGAACACAGCTACTCAGAAAATATTAGCATATCCCCTAAGGAATACCAACTAAATTGATACTGAATAAACCCAACCCCGCCTTCTCTCGAGGTTTCACTCCCCCCCCCCACCCACCTCCTCCTCCTTCTTCACTCTTTTCTCTCTCCCAGACCTCTCCCAAGGTGTCACGGTGTCTTATTCATTAATATGTGTAAATCCTTGTTTTCGTCAACACGGCGGACGGGTGGGCCACATCGCCAAGCAACATCGGAGGGCCGGTGTTGCCGCCTGACTCCCCGACTCCGGTTCATCGGCTGAGGCTCGTCACTCGGAGTGATGAGCGAGCTGGAGCTGAGAAAGAGAGAGAGCGAGGAGAGGGAAAAAAGAAAAGAAAGATGAAGGGGAATTTGAATCTGTTAGCTTGGATGGTGACTTCATACAGTTTGAGTTGAAATGTAGTGTGTGGACTGGATGTTTGCTTTTTATCACAAGTTGTGATGTTTGCAGTTGAAAGTGTCACTTATTAACAACTCTGTGACAGCATGAGTGGATTTCAGTACATTTGTGATATAATATTATAGTTCCATGAAGTTCCCTCAGCAGAGTCCAAATTCCACCAATCAGTCCCTGAAATGGATCATTACTCACCAGCACTGAGTATGGGCACTTCTGATTTTTGTCCAGATGAGTACCCTTACTTCTCATTGAGTACCACCACCTCTGGTGAGCATTGGCATACCCACCACTGAGGTCACCAAGGTCTGGACCTTGAAATAAGTGCCTAAAAATAACTACTTTGTTCCCCTAAAACCCCCCTAACAAGTTATATAACAGGACCTCTGTAATATCTGTAAAAATCTAAAACCCGGCATACAGCAGTCCTGGTGATGTACTCCTAAACCTAGCTAGTTTAATGCTAAGACAGCAGCGCTGAAAATGTCCTTGTTAAAAAGGAATAATTCCAAAGGAATTAGGGTTAGGGTTATGCTGTGTTTAGGGTTAGGGGTTATGGTTATGCTGAATTAGTGTACTGACACCTCTTTTGGTCCAATTCAGGCACTGCTACCAATGCGACCTCCACCACTCTATTTTTTATTATTTGCATGTTTCATATTTTATTTTGTTTCAATGCCATCTCCAATCTGCCAGGGATAAAATTGGTTGAAAATTGAGCCCTCGTTTTGGGGTATGTTGGTGTCTCAGCTGGTCACAGTCAGCCATGGTGGTTACTGCCTGCTGATCCCAGCTCAGCTCCACCCAAGTTTCCTTCCCTTTTGTCCAAATTCAGATTTTCCGGTTCCCATATGGCAGCAAACTCCTCCTACGTCAGAAACATGTGGGTGACGTCACAGACACCATGTCCATGTTTGCTGAAGTGCCATCATCATGCTTCGTGTCGAACCTCAATACATTATGAGTAGCAAACAATAGTGTCTGTGGTGCTGCGATTCACCTTTTAAGAATTGAAAGTTAGCATTTGATTTTTGGTCAGATGCACAATGATCTTGACTGATTCTTTTTTTTTTAACTGCATGTATGTATTTATTGAGGACAATAGCTGGTCCTCAACAATAGCTATAGCCCTGCTCCTCAGTTTGATAAATAAGTGTGTACTGTACATCACAGTGTTACCGCGCAGTCCATCCATACAAGACATTCAATAAGCGTACCTTCACTACTGCTAAACATTCCTAATGTAACATTAACCTGAAGCAAAATAAGACATGTCATCCTTTGCACCAAGTTGTAAGTATTAACGCATTTCAAAGCGAATGAAGTTGTTTTGTCCCAAAGTGCACTCACAGAGGTATTTAAGATGAGTCATCCCTTTTAAGAGCACATAAGTGGAAACAGTCACAGCCACATTTGAAACCACTTAGTTGAAACAATAGAAAAAGAATGCAATTTGCACTGTTGGAATTAAGTTGTCTGACTTAATGCGGTGTACTGACTTCTTCTTTTTTTAATTTTCCATACTAGAAGCCAGTTTGCTCAGTGAACACTCTTGACATATACTGGACATATTAAATTATAGGATCTGCAGGAAAAAAAATCAATTAATGGCTTAGGCAATAAGCAATAAGCTGCAGCTGCTCTGACAACTCAGGATGGAACTCTTGTGACACTAATACATGCTACATTATTTGAATAAGGACTGAAGGCTTACTCCATTGATTGTATTACAGAAACAGCAAATTGATTTAAATAACACTGCTAATGGGAGAGTAGAATGTAAAGGTTGGATGATGTACAGGACGTTTGGTGAAAGCACTGCAGGGTTTCTGTCTGTAAAGGCTCAAAGAAGGCCTGTCTCCCTTATAGCAACTAACATTATAATTACAGTTGCCACATAAATGGCCCAATTCAGAAGGAAAAAGATTCAATTTTAAACCATATATTACTGGTTCAGTGTCAATGCAGCTTAATGGTGATGGTGATGTCTTCCCCGAGCAGTTTAAATGCAGCTACTTGTATCACAGCAAACGGCAAAAGGAAGGTGTCTATGTATCAGGAAACTGCAGTCACTCACATTAAACCCATGTTGCATTGCAAACAGCTCCTCCATTACCGAGGTTGCCCCGCTGTGAACTCTCCGCTGAGTGCGTGCAATCCACACAAGGCATGAGGGATGCATAGCGCAGTGCTAGTATGTTAAGATTTCATTTAGATTTCATTCATGTTTTAAAATATCTCCTGCGAGGGGCTGCATGGGAATATATATTCCATGAATGGGAAATGCTTGGACGCGTGTGTGTGTATGTGTTTGTGCGCATCCCGCACTGTAGGACCATTCGTCGGTGAACAAGGCCCTTGCCGTTTTCAATTTCCAGAGGTGTCAGCCGGACCCGAGGAAGGCTGGAAGCTGATACATCAGCCGAGCCACCGGCCCTATTGTGTGTCTTCACTTCATACACAGATATCAGGAAATATATGGGCGTAAATCCAGAGCTATTGTCAAAGTCTAACACTGGCAGGTAGCAATAGCAACGGCCGATTCCCTGATTATATTCATAAACAACAGGTTAACTTGTTATGCTCACTGTCACAGACACATGCAAGCAAACACACATACAGCAGTGTGTACCATATGCACATAAACACGTCCTTTCCTGCACAGAAGCATATACATGCACACAGTCCATGCAGTTTCAAACAAACACCATTACGCTTTCCTCATTCTCTTTGTGTGCCATCACCGTCTCTATGCACCTTTCTCTCATATACACACAAATGTGCACACACACACACACACTCATGGAAGATAACTGATGTCCCTCGTCTTCTGATGCTATGCACAATGGGATTTATTGTTTGCAGTGTGTATGTGCGGTGTGAGGGGAGCAGCGCAGAGGTAACAGTAGAGAGAAAAAGCGGACATAAAACAAATGGATGATATGGTTGTAAAAATGTGACAGACAAAAGATTATCAGGTAGATACAAGAGTGTGGCTTTCAACATGATTCTCAGTTGTTTTGCGGACTTTCTGGTCTTTTCTTTTCTCATTTTTCATTACTCCTCCCGGTCTCCTGACCTTACATAGAGCACCTATTTCTCTTCAAAAACACCAAGCAGGTAATAGATAATGACTGTCATTGTGACCCTTTGTGGAGTTGTTGTAAAGCAGGTGTCATTTTAATAACATATGCTAGTAGGAATGCTAAGAGACACGGCAGTCCTAAAGCGGCTGGGATGAGATGTGAGCCCTCGTGTCTGACGGCTAATGCCCCTTTATGAAGTGCCTTATGAAACGCTCTTACATGAAGACCATGGCGGCTTTATGCCGTGTGATTCAGACGACCGTGCCATAGACCTCGCTAGGTGTTAGCTGCCTGGATCTCGGTTTATTATATTTGGAAATATGAGCTTCATTTTGATTTATGTGATTCTCCATATATTCCAGCAGGCCTGATGCACTGGTGGAGTTTTGTTGGACATAGGGAAATCAGGGCTGATATTCAGGGATGAATCATTTTCAGGTAAAATCTGACACTGGGACGTCAGTATAGTATTTTCCCTCTAACATCTTCATGGTTGCTAAAATTGTTCCAGGCACTTTTTTCCAAGGAAATTTGGCAGATTTAAAGATATCAGTGATCCATGATTTCTATAATACTTATATCAGAGTATCAGTACAATAAGTTGGAGGTGGACTAGCTGCTGATCCTGAGCTCCATCCGGCTCTTTGCCAGCATATATGTGGGTCTTTTATTAATATCCTGTTGGCTTTTTTATTAAATTAATCAAAACTGTATTTATATATTATACGTTAATCACTGCCCTAATGTGAGAGCCAATATCTTAAGTCAATGCAAAAAAAAGGGCCAATCACACGCGGTACTTAAACTAAACCTGCTGTTGCCATGGTATTTTGCAACATGAGGACGTGGAAATGAGGACAGAATAGATATAGAGTAGTTCAGTATTTTGAGAATTACATGTATATCCACTCTAATGTCTGTATGTGAAGTATGGAGCAAGAACCAGGGGACGATTAGCCTAGCCTGGCATAAAGCCTAAAGGCCGGGAGAAACAGCTAGCTTGCTAACAGCTGTTATTTTAACGTTTCGTTTTGTGTACGTAAAACGGACGTGATACAAAGTGTTAATGAGTGCGTCTTAGAGGTGTTGCTCTGTGTACTTTTCTTAACTTTGGACAGTGGGTCAGGCTAGCTGTGTCTCTCGTCACTTTTTCTCCCTTCGTGCTAAGCTAAGCTAACCTCCTCCTAGCTCCATAACCTTCAGGCTAACATGCACAAAGACTGCACAGGCAAGCACGTTCAACTTTCTGTCAGAAATCGAGACCCAGGTTTTCAGAAAATCTACCAAGAACATTTGCATTATAGCTCACATGGAACATCACACATGCTTACACGCCCTACAACAAAAGTACAAAAGGCAAGCTTGTAAACAAGTGCTTCAGTAAAACGAATGGAATTCTAGAGATTGGAAGAATCGTATCACACTTCTGGCTGCCAGCACATTTGAACAACAAATAAAAGACATTAATAAAAGTGTTGAAACACTGTTATTCTGATCTTGAGAAATGCCTGTATTTGAACCTTGAATTTGATGACTTTTATAAAAAAAAAATCCCTTTCTTCTCATACATGAAATCCAGGCATTTGTCTGTGCTTCCTGACACACAGGTGCTTCAAGTAGCCACACAGAATCAAGGATTGTGGAAAACAAGTTCCACTGAGTCCAAATATAAAGGAAAGGTATGAAAAATGCTCATTAAACTTGTGTACTGGAATTACATCTTACTGGAAATTAGTCATTGTTTGTGCTTGTGTTTGTACCTGCGAGGGTTTTTGTGTACAATGTATGTTTGAGTGGTATAGCTTTTTTTATGTTTAATTGAATTTATGTTTGGCTTTTGGTTTACGAGTGGTTCATGAAACCAGGAACATATTATTACAACATAAAGTATTTCTGTGCTCAATCAATCAGGTCAAGTATTCCCTTCTTGAACTTTAATATTAATAACAATTATCACCATTTCTCATGATGAATTGTTGTTGTATATGAGAAATAAGATATAAATGCAGACATGTAGCCTAACATTCCTTCTATAGTGGGCTTCCTTCACTGTGCATTGCGTGCCCTTCTAATTCACTAGGCCACAACTTAAGGGCCCAGCTACAGTGGGAAAGGATTTTATGAGTTTACGGGATGCTGTTTTTACGAGCGGCTGAGGAGAAATAATGGGGTCGAGTGTCTCCCTCCTTCGTCCTTCCCTCACTCCATCCCTCTCTCCCTCTCCCCAGGCCTCTCCTATTACCTGCCGGCTGGAGGACTCAGGAGTATCGCTTAATAAAAGTTAATCATGAGAAACTTGTTCATTAATTACAGTTCAGGCCGGCTGCCTGCCTGCCTGCCTGGTTGCCGTGCCATTTCTTCCTCATGTTAAGTTATGTCTTCCTTCAGTCCGGTTTTAGACTCTTGGTTTTTGTCTCTTTTTTTTTTTTTTTTTTTTGCTTCTCCTTTGGATATCAGTCATTTTTTATTAAGACAATGTTAGCCGGAACCATCTGTTAGGTAAGCATTTTCTTAATTTTCAGTTAATAAAATGTGTATGCACATGCACACACACAGTGGGTGATAGAAAGGAAGCATTTATACGTTATTGAGGAGAGCAAGATGGAAATGATGTAATGTATGAGGCAAATCCACATTGTTGTGATGGTGTGTGCAAATCAGCAGTGGAGGGACCCAAATGCAGACGGACCAGGCAGGCAGGAAGAGTTCAGGGAGTTACTGAAGGTCCTACAGACAGGTACGCAGACAATCAGGTAAGGGTACAGGTAAACAGGAAGACAGGCACACAGGCAGATCTAGGTATAGGTTTAGGTATAGGCAGTCTTGGGGAGTAACAGATTAGATGTAACCACATAATGGGAATTATTAACAGGATTGCAATTTTAAAATACACAAGTATTTCTTTAAAAATACAGTAAGCAGAGGACACATTTTGGAGGCTTAAAATCTTGGTTTTCATTTTCTTTTCTATGGTTTAATTGTTCTGTTGTCTTATAGATTACATGCCATCTTATTATTAGATATTTCATATCATATATTTATTTTCTTTCAAATTTGATGATCTGGCAGGGAACTAAGGGAATTGATTACCCCAAATTCCTGTGAAATATAAAAATATCTGTGTGGTCTGGAGGGGGATAACAAGAGGTTTTGCTCAAAAGGCAAATTTTGAATTCTAAATAAAGGTATAACCAAGATTCTCACCATGCACCATACCAACACCTGAAATTATTTTTGGTAAGAATCGGAAAATTTTCATTTTTTCAAAGTTAGGGTATCTTGGGTATTGCTTAAAAAACACTGCACTCACCAAAGCAGTCTGAGAACACAGTGACATTGCTACAACATGTCATGATGATCAGACAGGCTGTAAACAAGGCGGTAGTTTATGCAGATTATCTAAACCACAATCCCTCATTTCACAGGAAAATTGTGTGCACTGTGGGCGATACCAGAAAATTGGGTTCCTCGCAAAGTAAACCAAGGCCAGAATCACTGATATCAAAACCTTTTATTACTAAAACTGGCTAATGTACCGCCATAGCAAGGTGTCAGGATTTATCAGTGAATGCATCAATATTAGTTTTTTGCTGAACATTTGGCATTTCTTGTCCAAATAATAACAAATCAAAAAAGAAGAAACAAGACAGGTTCAATCCAACATAGGACGTGGACATGCAATGATTTGTAACAATGAATGTATATTGTGTGATTAGTTTTTAAACTAACAATGTAATTGCTGTGCACATAATACCACAGAAGCAGAGAGGTCCTCCCATTGTGTGCATTAGGTCAAAGTTGAATCAAGTGGGTTTGTAAACTCTGATGGAGGTTTACAATAGACAGTCTGGGTAACAGTTTGGCCCTTTGCCGCCACTTTCTTATCAAATACATTTGGCTTTGTTTAAAACGTGTCTGATCATCTGACTGCTAGTTTTTCTCGCCCTGTCTGACTTCTCAACATGTTCAACAAATGTGATTATTACTGAGAGGAGTGCCAAAACTATAAAAAATAGAACCTAAGTTGTTGTATGTTGTGATTATACATAATCAGTGGTGATGGGATACTCTTCATCTTGTAGCTCAATTTTATGATTTGGGCTGATGAGACTACAGATTATATGCCACTGGTCATATGGTTTTAAACTTGCACCCCTTTTTTCCATTTCTACCTGATTTAGCATAATCATTAAAGATGCGTCATCGATGGAGGGCATTACACAATGCACAATAATCGATGGTTCGGTTTGCATTTCAGGCAAACCTGATGACCAAATGTTGGTGCCAACTTTTCGGATTCTGAACCAATTGACTTATGGTCAGAATTAGACTTGCTAACCCGAATGGCAGGTACACCTAACTAAAACTAAAGTAGGCTAATACAAAATGTTGCAATAAATCCTTCCTTAATTAAGGTTATAATGTGTAATTTTGGTTGAAACTGTTAAAGAGGGGTGTTGTTTCAACATTTACATTTATTGTAAGCCTCTTGTATTAGTCTGTATTAGTTTTAGCTAGGTGTACAAATGTTGGAAGTACGTGTTATGTTCAGGTCTGCCTCTGTATGTCTCTTTCTGTTTGACAATGACAATGTTATAATGTATTTAACCAGTGCGTCTCTGTGTTTCTTATGTGGTCCAGCTGGATCGAGACTGGATCATGGCTGGCTCGGGCTCCAATGCGGACTCCTCCCGACTGCAGAACAGCAACGGCAGAGGGGCTGAAGGCAAACACAGCAGACAAACACATCCTTCGGCCAAAACCAGTGGGGTTTGGACTCCTGCTTCCCCTGAAGAATGAGGAAAAATAGACTCTCACGGTGCTTCGCTGTGAGGTCAACAGGTTCACCCAGCCGTGTCATTACAAAGTACACACAGACACATGCGAGCACACACTGCAAAAATGATCAGGCTTGACAAATTTTTTATCTACAGTCCTGCTAAGCAAGGCTTATTTCAAGACATGTTCAATAATATGACCTTAGTGTCTTGCCAGATATTTTTCTGCTCTGGTTCCAAAAGTCGCACTTGTTCCAATGTAAGATTTCAGTATGATTGTGTAGTGACATTATTTCTGAACAAACAAATATTGTGAGATACTTTAATCTCATCATTTTTACCCCTAGAACTATCCTTTTCTATTGTGTTTGGTCATACAATTTCTTGTTTTTCAGTAGCCAGCATCCAACAATTAGATTTAATCCAGCAGTGAAATATTGTGTGTGTGTGTGGATGAGTCAAAACACAAAACCCTTTTGCAGTTCACGTATATGTGTAGTTGACACAGTGTTTCCCCTGATTCTTCCAAACATCATTAAGGTCTCCTCAGTACTTAAATCAGAGAGATTACATAATGACTGGGAAGGGCAACAAAAACTACCTCTAAGCCAGGATGTGCTCGTATATCTGCCCCGCTGTTTTTATATCTGTCTGTGTCGTCAGAGGTAAACAATGTGGCTCACTGGTAAGTTTTAGGCTATTTCTGCCATGGAAGAGCCTTCCATATTGTGGTAAGATGTTTGCAGTTAATACACAGCTTAAGCTTTGAAATGCAGCAGTGGTTTTCATCAGTGGAGCCTGATCACAGCCTGATGTGTTTACAGCTGTAGATGGCAGCGTTTTCTGGATGTATTCTGTGGGGCTCATTTTTGAGTAATGCTGTTTGCAGGGCTGGGTGGTGCAATTTCACCCTATGTATACATGCTGACAAAAAAGCATTGATGCAGTCGGTGTTTTCACACAGGTAAAATTATACTTCACACATGAATTACGTGCTTATGTTAATGTTTCACATTTAAAATTGTATTTCAAATCCTGAAAGTATCAACTAAAAGTTGATGTTTTCACATATGAAATATCTGAACTCTAGTAAAACATAATTTTTTTAAAAGGTAGTAAGTGGAGCTTGCATTAACATGTATCACATGAAGATAAAAAGCCACAAATGATGTTAAAATATTTCTGTATTTTTAATTATTAAATTACATTATTATTATTATAATTATATTTTGTATTATATACAACCATGTGTTTGTATTTTGGTCCACATTTTCTTAATCAACCATCAAATCTTGTCCCTTGTAACTGTGCATTTTTCTTTTGGTGAAAATTTGGAAATTCTTATTAAATCAGTGCATATTTTTACGTGATGTTCGCTGGTGAAAGATAACCAAAATATATTTTAGTTATAAGAATGTACTTTATGGCACAAAGTGCATAACAGCACTGCCGTATTATGTATTGTGGCCCTGTTGGGTCAAGTCTGTGTTAAAATATGCAAAGTCTTACTGAGTGAGAGCCACTGTGACTGTAAAGATATGTTGTGTTTCACTGCAACAGCCGATTCATTAATGCAGTGCAGTTGTCATTTTGTGTTATTAGAAGCAAAGCACTTAATTAATGTATGCAAATAAGTGCAAGATCACACCTTGCCAAAGTATGAGACAGTGCAGTTGTGTGTTGCATATGTGTGTGTGTGCATTAATTAGTGTGTTGTGCAAGGTCCACTGTCTTCTAAAGTGTGAACTAGAGATATATGAGCCGGTTCAGGGTGGAACGTGTTGTGTCTGGCAGAGAACTTTCACACACAAATTGCTAAAACGGTCCCTGGATTTGAATACAAGTTTTTGTTTTTCATAATCCACCTTCATTTTAATGCATCTGCATCACCATAAACAAACATATGTATATGACCGGAGCTCTCAGAGGGCCACACCACAGGCAGAGAAGGTATGAAGCTGGTAGGACATTGTGGGGGAATCTAAAAAGCTAATTTTCCCAGTGGCCTTCTCACTCGTCTGCCCTTCATATACAGCTATTTCCATAAAGTGCTCCCCCTGGGGAACCAACAATAATAAACAGTTATTAGTAAATGCATTATGCCAGCACGTCCCTTTTGCCCTCTTGCCTCTCCTCAATAGCTAACCTACAAACACTGCCAGCGCCACCATAGCACCCAACCGGACCTGACACAGGGGGATGCATTTGTGTGTACGTGTGTGTTTGTGTTTCTGACCCATCTCACCGCAGAGTACTGAATTCGTAAGGGAATTGGGCTAATGCTTATAATAGTGCTGGCCATTACAGCAAAAAGCTTTGGACGTTGTGTGTCTGCCAAACTGTCGTGATTTCATCTGATTGCCTGGTGCTTTTAGTTATGAAATCCTGTCATGTTTTTTTTATTTATCCAGTTATTTTGCGGAGGGCTAAATTGCTCTGAAATAAATTCAGATATTATTGTCCCTAATGTTTAGTGATTCAACCTCTTCAATTAGCGATCTGAGACTGGTCCCCTGTGTAATTGGAGATGATACTGCACCTCGGTTTGCAAGCAGCCATATTGTGTCTAAAGAACAGATGTGTTACAATTTCTTTATTCTTCATAAACAAGCTAAGCTAGGCTAAGCTCCAAATTGTGAGTCTGTCTTGTGTTTAAAGGCAACTCATGTTTACAAGGCTAAATGGGTACCACCAGAACATTGTGTGCCATTAGTGATTTTTTATTTGTTTTTGTCATTATCATTGGGACCCATGGGAGCAGACACACAAACACGTCCGTGTGCATGCACAAACAGAATCTCATCTCCATAAGGGGAAACACAGGCTTCCTTTCATAAACAGACACTTTGTATCTGCATGGAAGGGCGGGAGAACTTGCCCCCCTCGCAGATAGAAAGATGGGAGGGTGGGGGACAAAGGACAAGCACTTGCCAGGCCTCTACCATGTGGGTGCCCCAAACAAAGGTCCCTAAGTGCATGAACTTATTTACATCTCTATTTATTTGGAGGCACATAAGGAGGCTGGGGGGGGGAATGGGGTGTGAGGACGGACAGGCTGTCTACCTGAATGAATCTGTCCCGTTGTGTGTGCTGTAAAAGGTTGGTCGTCAGGGCAGCTGGAGACACACAACGTTCAGAGATCTGTGTGTGCATGGTTGTGTTTTTGTGTGTGCCTATTCATCACTTCTTCTGCCTCTCCCAGCCTTGCCCTGCTCTGTGCATTTGCATGTAAAGATGTTGCCTAAATGGGCTATGCAACCTAAACCCTATCTAATAATAACCGCAAACTACAGTACTAACTTTTTCTGTTTGGTTTTAACTCCCTTTATGAGGCTTTCACAGGGACTCAAGCCTGAATCTGAATAAACTTGACCCCAAATTCCAGTTTGTTTTATTACTGTGAACACTGTGTACCGTACTGCCCACTTGAAAATGTGGTCTCATGGACGGTTCATGTTAAATTGAGTACAGTACACATCAGGTGTCGAAAAAACTGTACCAAAACACGGAAGTGGACTCTAGTGCTCAACTACGATACCCCCATGGTTGTATGTGACCCTCCCATTCTCGCTCTACAGATGTAATTGCATCACCTGACATGGAGAAAACTTTGTTGTGAAGTTTGCAGATGACACCACCATTGACCGTTTCAAACAATGATGAGACTTCATATCGGGGAGAAATCAACAATCTTGCATTTTGGTGACCAGAAAACAACCCCTACAGTTTAATGTCAGCAAAACCAAGGAGCTCATTGTTGTTTTGGGTAAAGAAGGAAAAGACAGACACACCTGTCTACATCGGTGGAGTTGAGGTGGGCAGGTGAACCCTTTTATTGCCTTTAATTGATGCTGAAGAGTTGCAGGAAAGGGGGACCCACCTGTAACCTTGATACCTTGAAGAAAAAATCCAAACATAAACTGGACAAAAACACAGCCTGTTGTGTTCACTGCTGCTGGTTGACATTGACATTGAAAATTGCATTATTTTAGCTTTTGGAGTCATTTGATGACTATTATTAGTCATTATTTGGGGGCTAACTATCCACATTTGATATACACCAATATTTGTAACCACGTGAAATCAAAAGTTACCAGGGGCTAGGAGAAGCTTTCTATACTTATGTGGACATTTTGATGTTAGGAGAATTAAATTAAACATATCTTGCTCATCTTTAACATGACCTGACATGATGAGAAGAGACAACAAAGAGAAAGAGAGAGCAAGAAATGAACGGAGCCTATGAAGAAGTGGAAAAAAATGAGAGAGAAAGATGGAGAAGGAGAGGGGATCAGACTGTATGCATAAATGAATGAAAGTCAGGGATTGGAGAGAGGGAGGCGGAGCGGTCTAATTTGTACATGGCTGCTAAGTAAGGAGAGCAGGCTAATTACTGGCTGAACAGGGCAGGCACAGGCTGCTCATGTCAAAAAGGACAGAGCCACTTATTAGGCATCAAAGTGCATTCATATCACAGCACAAAGGAGATGGGGGTCGAGGGGGCGCGAGAGAGGGGTACAGCATGTGTAAATGGAGGAGTGGGTGGGGGTTAGCTAATGAATGTGGTTGAGAGGTGCATTATGGGGCCCTCTCTTCGGGCCTTTTTTGGAGGAGCAGTGGCGAGTGCAGATGGGCTGCTTTGATTGTGTTCAAAGATGGAGCAGAGGAGATGACGGAGAGATGGAGCAGGGAAGAGGGAAATGGAAGGAGGCTGCCAATGAGGCGTTTGGAGGAAGGGATATAGAAAGAGAAGGTGAAAAGACAAGAGAGAGAAAGTTTGGGTTTTGGAACAAGGGAAAGGGTCAGATGACTTCCGGAGCTGAGATGTAGAGAGGTCAAGAGATTCCATACAGAAGTTAGACATACTGTTAATACATCATAAATATGACTTACAAAATTGCTGAAAATCTGGTTAAATACGACATATTCTGATTCAGTCAAAGTCAAATTAACTCCAAATACGTGTGTGGGACTAGGACAAAAAAATTAATCCAGCCATGTATCCCTTGGAAACCTGTCCGAATTTGACGGTTTTGCACCTCATGATTTGTGTCCAGTGCCAATGAGGGAAGAAGTGTGCCTGAGGTGGAACGGTGGATGTGGTCATATGTGAAAAGATATTTGGAACCTCTGATCCAAGACACTAGGAGGACTTTGAGACTGTAGTAGCTTGGTGTATGGGCAATTTGTAACTTAGTAAACCAACTTGGTCCATTATCTCATTTGTTTTCTTTTCTCATAACAAATGGAGGCAGTGTAGTGGGATCTCTGGGGGAACGTTTGGTATACAGTGGTGGTACAAAGTTCAAGTTAAGCTTCTGGAACCTGAGGGCTAAATATACCATGATGTCCTTTGTTTGATTCCGGCCACGGACCTTTGTTGCGTGTCATCCCCCTCTTTCTCCCACATGTTTCCAGACTGCATCTTCTGTAGTTATTGAATGAAGGCAAAATTGAAATGAAAAAAAAAGAAGATTGCAGTTCTAATGGTAATGGGATTGAGTGAAAGCATAGAAATAAATGATAAGTTTGGTTTTAGAGACCACGTGTGGAGATGGAGCTGGAGTTTCTTCCTCAATGCCAGTCAGTGCACTTGGTCCGACCCCACTCACTGACACTCAGAGAGTAATTGAAGAATAGAAAAGGAGACCTTGTTACTCACATATGGCCACATTATGTCCAGCCAGTCTATTTTTTCTTTTATGTGTGAATAAAATGATGGACTGTGGCTAACATCTGCATGTCCTTGTGCTGGGGTCATTCTGCCACAGTGACGCCTGAACAGGGACTCTCCAGCGCAGAAGGAGGCACAAAAGTGCCGGGAAGCGACATAAGAAGCCACTAGTGTGAACCACAACCCCGGCTGGAAAGTTAGCCCGAAGCGGTGAACGGTGCAACCAACCAACAGCAGCGGCGGGAAGACTAAAAAGTCAGCACACAGTGGGGAACCTGTGTCCATTCACTGGCAGCTGACTCTTTCCTGCAAATCTAAGCAGTATAACCATCTACACCATGGTCAGGTTATGAGTTTTATCCATGAATCTAAAATCAGCAACCACAACATTCAGACTGCATAGTATTAGTTCTGTTCAAATATGGATGAGGACAGACACACAGGGAGATTTTGCGACCCACATCCGGTGGCGGTGCAGTGGGAAGTGGATCATAAACTGCTGCTTCCATCCCAACATCCTGGGTTCACAGTATATGAACCAGGGAACCAGAGGAACCAATAAATCCTGAAGTTCAACCCCTAGCTGCTCACACTCGACCACGGCTGGCACGGGATGAAAGGCCGTCTAGAATACCCGGGTCTAACCACACACACACACATAAGCATGGCTCACCCTCCCACCAGCCCCCTGCCTGGACCCTGGCCCGCAGCCCAGCGCCTATGGAGCGTTTATTAGAGAGGAGACTGAGCACCATGTGCTGTGGCCCGGGCTGCAGGAATGTGCCTGGTCAACAGCAGATTACAGTGTGGAGATATTTGTAAGGAAAGTACTTATTTCTGCTGCTTAGTGTATGTGATTAAATGTGTCTGTGTACAATTTGTGCATGCCTTTATGATGAAGGTAAAAGCATGTGCATTTGTCAGTGTGAAAAAAAGCAATACATTTATGTGCGTATGCTGTCTTAATACCCATGTGGATGTTAAAAATAGAAATGTGTTCGTGTGTGTGTATCTGGGGTGTAACATAAAGCTGTGTAACAAAAACAGAATGTATTTGGATTCATACTGGAAGTCATTTCTGTGTAAAACTGTTTTTAAATGCCATTTATACTCCTTATACATACGAAAAGAAAGTTTCCAGTTCAAGGGTGTTTTATTACCACACACCTAGGCTGATTTAATTAATCTCAGCACACATGGATTGGCCGTAACAACACATTGCATATAAAACTATATAATACAGTAACCATGAATCTACATGAATCTAATAACATAGCATGGTTTATATTTGAACCTCCACAAAAAAAAAGTCAACTAAGTTAACTTAACTTAAATATTTAAATGTTTTTGTTTGTTATATAAAGTGTAAATAAGAGTGGAAATTAGTGATGAAAATAGAATTGCATTGGGTCATAATGCAGAGATTGTATTTATAATGGGAGGAGGACTAGATTCATGTTAAATTGAGAACAGAGAGCTACTACTAAAACCTTACCATAATTCCTTATTGTATTATTATGCCATATGACCTAATGAGCAATTTGGGGGTTATGTTGCATAACTTGTTTTCAAAAAGGAAGATGGTCCAGATGAAAAAAGAGTTGGTTTAAGTGTCTGAACAACAATCTGAAATGCACTTTTGAGATGGTCCCTAACTCATTTTACTGTTACTGCCAGATGCCAGGCTTCAGTATCAGAACTGAGAAATCCTTGTTTTCATTTGGCAAATCTACATCAAGGAAACCCCTGAAGCTTTGGAGCTGTTTCTGTTCACACTGTACGAGAATCAGCTGAAGTATGTCTGAATCTGATGATCATGAGCAAGACGAAGACGGAAGTTATAGGGAACACCTGTTTTATTTGATGTCTGGGAAGGCTTATGGATGGTTACCATCATTGACGGACATCTGAGATGCAAACAGTGACATCAGCGGATTGTAGCAGTGTTTTGGTGATGTCAGTGTGTGTCGCCTTGACTGAGTTATGATTCTTAGAAGATGGCTTGTGACTTTTGTGGCAAATCGTGTTAATGGGAAAACTAATATTACTGCAACAAAATGTGGATCAGTTAATTCTTCTATTCTTATCTATTCTTATCTATCTATCTATTTTTACATCCCTAGTTTATGATAGAATAAATGTCCTTTCAGAACTGGACATGAACCAATCCAGACGTTTTTAATGCAGCAGCTGCCCAGAAAACAAGAAAAAAATTAAAAATGCGTCATAAAATGCCACAAAATGCCTCCACGATCACAGAGAGACATCATTAACAGCAAACAAACAGCTTTAAGGCACATACTGTTACACACAAACCCACATTTATCCCAACAACCAATATATATGCCTGCTAAATTAGCACACTGGCACTCTCATTTATGCCGTTTGGAACGTTCAAGCGTCGGGGTCAAAGTCATATTAGCAAAAGGTGAGGCCAAACAAATGAGATTATAGCTGAATTAACTAATTATCATCATTTCCATTCCCTAACAGCCTGTAATATCTATGGCATAATGGTGCTTGTCAGGTTTATTGTTGTGTTTGTCTGGGAAGCCTTTGCCCTCTGGTCTCACCTGCTGAAACACATCGCCCATCCATTAGAATGCATTATGGAAATGAAATCTTTGTTGTTGTGTTTTTTTAATATAAGCCTTGATATGACAAGTTGTTTTTTTTTCTCTCTGCTGGTGTTTTTAATGTGGGTTTTTTTTTTACACAGAGGGGAGAGAAAGAGTAGGGAAAGAAGAGGTGAGGGAGGTATAGAGAAAGAGAGAAAAATATGTGGGTCTTTATTCAAGGTTAGATCAGGCTGGAATTTGTGAAGGAGTACCTATTAGAGACAGACCTTTCAGAGGAAAATTGGACCCGTCTACCTTTTAAGGACGACATGCTAATTCATGTCAAAAAGGCTTTTAGTCAGGAGGACAGGGCCGGAGGAAAAGGCTGTTGTGTTACATTCATACGGGCTGATGTGCACTCACATCAAGGATATCGTAGGCAAAATATTGATGTCAGGATTTGCTAGAAAAAACTCTTTTCATGGACATTTTACATGTGAAAAGATAATTCCACTTTCTTTATGTTAGTGGAACATATTGTGTTTCATTACATTTTATTTAGCTTCTCATTCAAGAACAGTCAGAGTTCACTGTAAATAAAATTACAAATGATCGCTGTCCACGAAAAAACCACGTATCTCCAGGGATGATTCTCAATGCAGGCATAGTGACTGAGCTTCTGGCATCTTTAAAAGGGGTAGTCCACAATTTAGAAAATTATAAAGGTGGACTAATGAGTAGATACGTCTCTGTGTTTGGAGTTTAATGTCACCAACAACAACAAGAAAGGGACTGGCGGGTTAACATAGTGGAGCATTTTTAGCAGACAAAAGTGGCAGATATTTTCCTCAAGAGTCGGTGGAGACCAAAACTAAAAGCTAAAAGGAGGTTGGGCTTTATCTGATATACTAACTGAACACTAATGTTGCTCCATGCCTACTAGATGTGTAAAAACGCAACTATTTTCTAACCTGTCACAACACGTTAGCCATTTTACCTTTTTGAGGAGACAATATTAATAAATGTTGTGTTTGGAGCATGTTGTGATGAATGATGCCAAAAAGTCTAGTTATGCAGTTTTAATGTAGCTGTCAATCCCAAATTGAATCCAAGCTCAATTTGTTTTTGTTATAGTTTTGTTTTTTTCAATCATAATATACCTACAGTAAAGCCTACAGTTAACCTCCATTAGTAATGCACGCAAGTATTTTGGGGGGCTTTTATTGCCTTTATGATGTTATATTAGTGTGGATCTTTAACAAGACACTCAACAGCTTATACACATCTGTGGCCAGGCTCCACTGTTTCATTCTCTATATGTGCACAATTCAAACACAGCGGAAAATACAGCGCTGTGCTCTAGCTGCTCCGGAGTCTTCAGGAGTCTTGAATGCTTTTCAGTCTCCAGGATAATCTGAGTGATGTGCGATAGGAAAGGTCCGGTCACATTATAGTGACCTAAAGATGGTTTTGGACCTGCTGGGGCTCTCCACTGCGTCTGCACAATGCGAGCTGTGAACCTCCTGGGATCCTGTAACTGTAAGAGATCAAACAAAGAGCTGAAGATAGACGGGGGAAGACACTCTGCCTCGGCTGATAACCTCCTCACCCTGCTGACACTGACAACTCACACAGAGGAAGTTATCCATGCATGTGCTCTGGAGCTGACACACACACACACGTCCACATACACTCAACACTCTAAATTTGATTTATTCTTAATTTCTTTATCCCTGCATCTTTCTCACAATCCCATCTCCCTCCATCTCTGTCTTCCACCTCCTCCCCTCTTCTCTCGTAGCCAGCCGGAAAACGAGGGGTCTTTCATTTTTTCTGACACCCATGTCCTTCAGCCTATTGATTGGCGACCGCGCCGGCGAGCCCCTGTCGGCTGCTAATAGAAAGTGAAGTTCATCAGCCTTTCCCTTCTCCTGACACACACATACACACACACTAACTCAGCCCTCCACCGCTCAGGGACCCTCCCATCAGCAGACACTCGGTGATCTACTGTAGAAAGGCCAGCACACTAACCTTTGCAGCACTATCCTTACTTCCTGTCAAGTCTTGCTCTTCCTAAAAGTCTGTTTATTTATTTTGGCTGGTTTTGGCTCTGAGTTCTTGTCTCCTTGTATTATATCAGTTTCTGTTTCCCTTTTAAGACTACTGATGGCTTACTGCTGCATTTCAGTTGCATTCAGGGTCAAATGCAAATTAAGATGTCCTGAAATTAAATGTCTTTTTATTTGTCAAAAGCCTACGTACTGTAATTACTGAATAGAAAGGTAACTCTGACAGCTTAGAAAAAAAATTTGCTATACTAAAGTTCAAAACTGGATTCACAAAATAAACCAACTTGAGAAAAAATGGTGCATTTTTACCAAGCCTATCAAATCTAATTCATTATTAGGTTAGGTGTTTGTAATAAAATAACTGGGCAAACTGGCACAGCTAGCTAACTACTACCACTTGTGGGCAGTGCAACCAGCTGTCACTGAGACACTATCACACTATTAAGTTGTAATGGCAAACATGTTAGCAAGCAGTTGCTATTTAGCTCCTTTTAGTTGTTTTGATCTCCACCAACTCCTGAGCAACAGATCTGGCTCTCTACATGCTCCACTTGTTCCATCGAGTAGCTGTTCGGCGCTGGGTTTATCAGCACTTTTATTGTGAAGCTAACTGCCCATCGCTGCTGGAAGCAACATTGATGATAGCTGTGAAACTGAATCAAAACCAGTGCCAGCCAGTACTCACTGGTACTGAGTAGCACTTGTAATTTTTGTCCTTATGAGTACCCTTATTTCTTATTGAGTACTGCCACCTCTGTTGAACATGGACGTACCACCATTAAGGTATTTTTCCAAGGGGTATATGCAATAGAAATTGTCAAATAATTGCCTAAAAATAACTACTTTGATGCCCCAAAACACCCCTATCAAGTTCAATTTTTGGACCTAACCCACAATAGTGCACTGAAAATGTCCTAAACAGGATAAAAAAACCAAAGGAATTAGGGTTAGGGTCATGTTGTGTTTAGAGTTAGGGTTGTGCTGCATTAACGGCACATTTTGGTCCAATTCAGGCATTGATCAAAACTGTAAAGTTGTGGGTCTGTAGAGCTAAGGGGAGCTGCAGAGTTAGGGGATAATTCTGGGTTCAACACCACAAGCAACACCTCTCATATTACAAACAGTCCATTTCATGCATTAGTATAAATACATTAATTAATGCAGCGTTAAAATAACACCCCGATCGTATGGGATGCATATCTGCCTCAAAGATGCAAAAAATGCCAAAATGAGCCCCTGTCATTATACCAGCAAGAAACAACATAAAATACAGAAAGTAATAATCACATTTAAATATCTTCTTTCATCTCAACATCTTTCTTAAGATTTGTTTAGCACTCCACAGTGTTGAGGGATATTCTGAAACCAGAGAAAGGAAAGAAAACACGACATCTTAACCCCCAAATTTTACAGTCTACATATATCACGTAAGAAATGATAGTGATTGGGGATGGCTCTGTCATTATGCTGAGACATGTAAGATCTACTGTATCTGGCGTGGCACAAGCAAGAGTCTGGTGCCTGAAACCAACAGGCTTTTCCCATAAGGCGATGATAGGTTCAATGAGCTAAACACTCCATTACACTGTCATTAAAGTAGTCTTATTTAAAGCTCGGGTCAAAGAGAGGAAATGGTGTTTTCCTTTAAGTTCACATGACACTGTTTCTTAACAAAGCCTTCCTGCCATTTAAGGTCAACTCAACTAAACAGTGGTTGAGGGTTTGTGCATCTAAAACCAGAATAAATTCTTTAACCAACAAATTATCTTTCAGTTGATGGTCGATTAATATTTCTTTGCATATTTTGATGCTGACTAAAGATTCATGGAGTTTATGTGCTGTGATAGAATACAGGTGAATGAAGCTTTACCAACATATCTTCAGACTGAACTGACTGCACTGAAGAACTCCAGTGACAGAATCAGTAGTTTTCAGCAGTGCAGCTCCTCACTGGTCACTGAGAGCTCCGTTGTTAGCTTAGCTGTGATTCACATTACATTACATGCTCGTTAAAAGACTATTAAAAGACATAAAGCCACAAAAACAACCATACTGTGACAACTCAGTCGTAAATAATAGGGCTGCTGAGCTGTTAACCTTATGTAGAGTGCTTGTGTAGGCTTTCATACTGAACTGAACGTGACAGCTTGGACTAGCAACAGGCTGAACATACTACTGAACTAAAGACAGTCTGAATCAGCGCTGATATGGGTCAATTCATCCAAATTAGACAATCCACATAACCCCTGATACTGCTGCATGGTAAGCTGATATTCTAAGTAGATTCTAATTCTAATCCACATAAACTGCAGTAACTGTTTAAATAGGCTAATATTTAAATGACTTATTTATTGGGGTCCAGATCTTGGCCATTACAATCTTTTACATTTGTGGTATTACATGGCAAGGTATGGGAATTACTCACTTTCCTGTTTCAGTATTTAGGAGAAAACTAACAGTCAGGCCTGGATTCATTTTAGCTGTGGGCACGGTATTCCCAGTAGACTCATCGCCCACAGGAAGGGTGCAAGTCAAATGCATGCTTCTTATTGACTTTTCGGCTCTGTTTCGTTTTTAACAGAAAAGTTTAGTGGGCTGAACATGGAACAAGAAAATGAATTCGGAATGCATTTTACTCATTTTGTATTGTAATGAGTTAATGCGTCTCAACCTGACACACTGGTTCAGAAACTGTATAGTTGATGTGATAATAATATACAATTTTTAATTTATAATTGCTTCACTTCTTCTATGGCCACTGAGCAAGTGTGAAACTCATAAATGGAAAACAACTTCTTTCAAATGCTCTGTTGTATTTTTAGTTGTTCTAGCAGCATGGCTCTATCTATAGTTGGCCAGTACACCACTTGGTCCAGACTGAAATATCTCAACAACTATGAAATGGACATACACTAACAGAGGATCACTTTTCCTCTAGCGCCACCGGCAGGCTGATATTTTTTGGCTTTTAGTGAAATATATCAACATCTACCAGATGGATTGTCATCATGCTTCCTAGATGATGAATCCTAAAAATGTAAACTCCTGACTTTTCCTCCAGCACCACCATGAGGTGGGCATTTTGTGTTTTTGAGCAAAATCAAGAACTTTTTGTACAGACATTCACGTTCCCCTTTAGGATGAACTGTGATCACTTTGGTTATCCCGTGACTTTATATATAGGTTCATCATCAGGTCCAAATTTCAATGTTTCATTCACCACCTAGAACCTGCAAAACTAATCACATTTTGATCAGCCTCAGCTATACTAGACAGTAATCATACTTGTTTAGCATCATAACGTTAGCATTGTCATTGTGAGGATGTTAGCATGTAGACGTTAGCTATAAGATCAAAGCCCCAATATTTCCTTAGCACTGCGACTGTGAACACAAGGTGGACAGTTGATGTGTCCAGTCACATGCATGCATTTTCCTCAGTGCCTGGTTTAAATCACATCCTTTTATCCTAATCAGGTTGTAATAAAGTTCAGCAAAAAGGCCTGGCTCAAGTAGAACCAAAATCTATAACCACAGGACAGAGGTGAGGATTTTCAGTTGCAGCTTGCATTTGCACGGCAGAGCCTATACAACTGCACACACTGCAGTTGCAAATGGACACTTTCTTTGGCTATAGTGGCTATGACTCTGCTCATGCCTAAACCTATCATTACTTTCTTGTTTTTTCCAAACAAAACAAAAAAGTCTCTTTCTGTCCATTGAACACTTAGTAATTACATATGGAGTTTAGAACTGCATATGTTCCATTCAGTTCAACCTAGTTTTCATGGGCTGGACTGAATGACATTGATTACAGTGAAGCACTGTTATATCAACCAGTGATACATGGCCATTTAATCATAAGAAAATGTCACATATTATTACTTAAATTCACAAAAAGTCCTAGAGAACCCCCAGGCTCTAAAGAGTGCCAATTTACCATCACATCTATTTTAATGAGCTCTCCTTGGCTTGCTGTGCTCCTACGACACCCACTGTGGCTTTGCTTACATTCTACAAGCAGTCATGACACTATAAGACAGAAATTTCCACCTCTCTCCAAGCCGTCTTTTCTACTGTCGGAAGTTTTCTGAACTTCTGGGGAGAAACCTTGGCTGCATCCAGCCCCAGACTCAAACTTTGCTAGCTGAAGGCCATAGCCAAAACCCATCTTGAGGTGAAGGAACATACTCACTCATTTTCTTCCTTTTCAGCCTCTCTGTCAGGTCTTAAGCCAAGACCAATGGCTCCTATTAGTGAGTGTGGCAGGGCAGCTGACAGGCTAGTCAATATCCATGAGAAGGCCACTTCATTAATGATCCCTACTTGCTCAGAGAGATGGAGAGGCCAGAGAAAGTGGCCTCTGACAGGCCACAGGGAAACGTGAACGGCTTGGACTTTATTTCCAGCAAGACACAAGCAAACTGTCCGACAGTTAAAGAGTATAATCCTGGGATTTTAGGGCTATAATAAGAGCAAGGATAGATGAAAAGGATGAAAAGATAATCATATGAAAGTCAAAGTGGATACGATTATTATTTCCTGTACATGTAAGCTCTTTAGAAATGTTAGTTGTGAGGATGGATACATTAACAAGTTGTAAATTGTCTGTATAAGCCAAATGAAAATACCTCCTAATAGAGATGTTTCTACAATGAGTCCATGCCATTTCATGTAACAACAGATATTGTAGCTTTTCTTTTTTCAAACCACAGGATGAATAAGCGTTCATGAAAATGTCTAAAAGCTGATGCAGAATTCATGCATTGATGCCTTTATGTTGTGGTAACCAGAAGAACTGAGAACAGTTTTTTAGTCAACCAATGTTTCATTCATTCATTCATTCATTCATTCATTCATTCATCATTGGAACAACTTTCTACTAAATAAATGAAATCACTAGACCTCCTCTGTGATCATTGTTGATGTTGAGAAACTCAACATGGATAAGTATATTTAGATTGAAATGTCACCCAAACAGAGGTCCTCACAGGTCCAAAGTGTTGGACCCAATTTGAAAACCTCCCCCAACCACACATGCATGCATTCATTCTGAAGACAATTAATCTGATCCGAACCTAAGGATAATTAGACACGAAAATCACATCAGTTGCTCTTGTATAAAGTCACTGGTAACATTTATTAAAAGTCCAATGTCTAACATTTAGGAGGTTTATTGGCAGAAATGTGTGTAATAATCATAATAATAATCACCTGAAAATAAGAATCATTTTAGACGTTTTTATTTGATCCACTATGTTGAACTACCATGTTTGTACAGTAGCCCAGAACGAACAAACCAAACACTGGCTCTTTTGCATTTTTTTGTGAGTATTGTGGGCACCATAGTTTCTCCTACACACTTGGAATGGGAGGGTGAGGTGAGGGTGTTGCAATCTGCAACTACACAGCTACCCTAAATCCTACACTCTGGTCCTTTAACAGTAACATAACCATCGTCTGTGTGACTAAGAGAGCACCTGCTGAAAAGCTGTGATGGTACTGAACAGGAAATCCTCTTGAAAGAGGATATTTTTAGAATTGATTAGACAGCAAAAGTTCAACTTTATACAATCAAAGGCTACATCCTCGCAGTGCTGAGCCAGTAGAGGATTGTGGGAGAATGACAGGGAATTACAGCGGTTTGGTTGCTTGTGGGATTGCAGCAGCGATATGGTTTCCTAGAAGCTATAATACTGTATACCGCACTCACTGGCAGCACATCCTGTATTGAAAGAGAAACTGATAAACCATTTCAGTGGATCACAAGTCGTTTAGATAAGTTGCTCTTTGCAGGCCTCCGTGAACACACATCCTTTTTCACTCACACACCCAGATTCACACCCACCTGCCTTGTTTTCCGTCATGTTGCGGCGTTCGTCAGCAGGTGTGTGTTCCAGGGTGAGATGATGTTTCTGCCCTGGACGACATGGAAGAGCTATCTGTGTAATAGAATTATCTGGAGAGGCCACTCAAAATTAACATAATATGGACTCAAAATGTAAATTGTCTTTCTGTGAAATGTAATGTGCATGTGAATCTGCTCTCTTGCTCCTCTCTGTCTTATCATCCCCTCTCTCTCTCTCTCTCTCCCTCACACACACACACACACACACACACACACACACACACACACATTCTCTTCCTTATTTCCTGTTTCTGGGGACTGATAAAAATCCTCCGCGTTGATGTGGGCACACACACTTCCACACATTTTGGGTGCAAATACTTTGAGAGGTGTGTGTTCCGCTGACACGTGCGAAGCTAAATGCCAACGTACCATTTAAGAGAGAAAGGGCAGCGGCACATCCAACCTTTGTAGTGTGTCATTCAGCGGTGTTCACAGCCGTTCACATATAAAAATGAGGTCTCCTCTGTCCCGGGGAGCAGCGGATACCTTTCACCCCGTCAGGCAAAGGAGGGGAGGGGATGTTAACGACTGCTCAGACTGTTGAATGGAGAGCGGGGTGACAAACAGGAACAGAAAAGAAAGAAGACTTTTCTTTGTCTTTTGGTTAGCCTAGAATTTAAATTAAACATGTAGGTCTGTTGAAAAATGAATCTTACTCTTCTGTACAGCAATTTCTTTCACAAGATATATTCCACCAGCAATCTCATCCCTCATTTTGTCCCTCTTTCCTGCTTCCTCGTCCTGTCCTTCCTTTCTGTCATGCTGTGATGATGAGCACCTTAAGAGTTGTTCAGCTTTTGCGTTTAGCCATTCAGAGAGTTTGATAAAGCTACAATCTTCCCCCCGCCTTGGAATTACACGGCAAAGGGAAAAGGCCACCTCTTTGTCACTAAATGCCTCTCCCATTCATTCACATGACAGCAAAGTAGTACGTCTTTTCCCACGGTAAAATGCCAGATTTGAAAGCCCTCTATTCGATTAATGTTTAGAGTAAGGTTGCGTGCCATCTTTAATCCAGGATGTATTTTACAGTCAAATAAGAGCCTCTCTAATTTTGTAGATGGGAGGGCATTTCTGCAATAAGTTTGACCATATTTTCAATATCCACAGCAGCGCTTCACCTCTAATGTATAGATTCATGTGGAACCATTTTGAATATTGACAAGATGGAGTGTGAATCTTGGTTTTCTGTGCACTAAAAGGTAAGGCAGGTCCCAAATGGAGGTATTTGAAAAAGGAAAAGAAATACAAGTCGTAATCAAGGAATGCTATTTGCCTATTTTCCCAGACAAAGATAACAGCTGAGTTCTATAAGACTCACCACTGCTCACTTGCTGCTACCGCCTTTCTGGGTCTGATGTGACCAATACCATAAGGTGGCCTATGGTAGCAAACTGTTTTACTATTCTCTACTTCTGCTATTCTTCATCGCATCAAAGAAACCATTCCTATGGTTTTATCACGCGAGTCAGACAATAAGTAAGATTAAACACATTGAACCTCACCAGGAGAGCCTGTTTACTCTTTGTGGTTCACTTCCACTGTCTCTCACCTAATGATGTTCTTTTCCATGTTCACGTTACATCGTTCAAACTGTAAATATGACTCGAAAAGTTGAAAATGTACGTTAGAGAGACCAGCTATTTCATATCACCCATTGGGCTAAGATAACGACTTAAGGTTTAACAAATCTTTGCCACAGATTTCCCAGGGATTCCTAGGAAATGAAAGAAAGACCCTGCAACTGACAGCAAAGATGACATAGACTTTAACACAATCTGTACAAAACCAACATGGCCAACTAAAATGTGAAACTGTTGTCAGCAAGCTTTATTTTGAAAATCTAACCAGACCTTATTCCTAACTTGACCAGATATTGCATATTTATTGTTGCTTTCTTGAACATGAGCCCCTTTACATACAGAACTGACGCTAGAGGAGTACCTACAGCATCCATGGTACAGACATTGACCAAGCTCTTGTATTTGACAAGTTTGGAGTGAGAACATGTTGCCACAAATTAGTGAGATGACAGTGTCACAATATGGACACAACATTGTCACACATGTGTCACATGGAAAGGTTAGTTAAGTAGTAGTAGTTGTAGTAGTAGTAGTAGTAGTAGTAGTAGTAGTAGTAGTAAAGTAATTTTTTCAGTTGAATATTTTGGTCATTGAGAAAAAATAGATTTCAGCTAGTGTTGATTCACAGCTTCTATATCTGTTCCTGTCCTTGAAACCTTTTCATATTTTTGTGCATTAATGGTTTTGACCGGACTGGAATTTTTCTTGGCTTGAACTACAACTGACCAGTCCAAATCAAATCAAATCCTTTAAAAAAACAAAGCAAACCAAGATATCTTTCCCATATAATACTTTTTGAAAGGGTTTTATTGAAGAGTGGAACAGTATCTTTAAAGACACAAAGGACAGTTCAAACTGAGCTCTTGACAAGGGTTACTACCACCGTGATGAAGGTCAAAGGTTGTTTTTCTCCATTAAGGAGCAAATGCTGCTGCAACCCCTCATGCAAACATCTTTATCTCTATTTATTTTCTTTACATTTTTCTTTTCTCTGTTTTGCAGGAGCCTTCAAAGACCTTGTGGTTGCACTCCACACATTATTGCAGTCTTACTCAAAAGCAGTGTTTCCGTTCACTCATGAATAGCAGCTGCTGGTGAACTATACAAGCCTCTAGCAAACTAACTGAAGGCGGCCTCTATTGGCTGCCAGAAAGCACAGGGAGAGGCTGCATGTTGTAGCAAGAATGCGGACACATTATGGTTTGAACGGCTGGCACAATGCAGGACTAAGATGTAGAAAAAATAAAATGCCATTGACTAAATGACTGTAGTTATAATCTAACAGAATGTGCATCAGCATTAAATACCTCTGACATGAGCACCACTCGTGCCGACTGTAAGGTAATAGGTTTGTACCTTCATTGGGCTATATTAGATAATGGAGAAACTTGAGAGACACATTATTAGTTCACATAGAAATCACTGTATTTCATTGAAATGACACTTTGTCAAAGGCTTTTCTGCAGATCCAGGAGGCTATAGGATCTAAGCTGTGCAAGGTAGAATTATGAGTGTCACTCTTGAGAAAGATTCAAAAGTCTTATTCAAAAGAATAAGAAAACAGAATGAAAGAAAAAGCAAAAGAGGAGAATAATGGCATTGAAGCTTAATAATTCAAAGTAAATGTAATGGAAACTGAAGGAGAAGGCAAACATCAAAAAGGTGCAACACAGGGAAAGAAAATGTGCTCACTTACCCTGTTTAAAACACATTTATTGAAAATGCATCAACCTCTATATGATAAAGTCAAACTACAAATCAGTTACTAAGAAATGTCTTTTCTTCTATACATAAGTGATATTATAAGTGATAGAAAGGGCTATGTAACATTGCTGGCTTCATCTTTGTGTTAAAGTTATGTTGTTTGTCATTCTGCTGCAGCTGTGTGCAAGCAAAGACTTTAAAGGTACCCTGTGCATTTTCTGACCTCTAGCAGCACTATGGAACATTTCTGACGCACATGCTGGACACATCTCTGCCGATGGTAGCAGTACCAGCCAAGAAATGCACCAACAAATGTTAACTGCGAGCTTTGCAAATGTTTCATGAGAAAGGAAAGGCATCCAACACGTTTGGTAGACCTCAAAGATGCATTTTGGTCAGAAATATGAATTTAAACATAACTTTTGGGTCACGTTTAAATTGGTAACAGTGTTCCATGGTTTGTAGTGCTTTTAAGAAGAGAGAAAACAAGACTGTGTGACAGAATTGAAAGTGAAAAAATTGAAAGACCAAGATTGCTGTTTCTTCTACGTAGACGTGACTGAGACCAGCATGTAAAATCCACATCATATTTACCTAAAAAGGTATTAACTGCGTACAGCACATGATGTGTTAAATGCTGTATGTCTACTTTGTACCACTTGTCTGAGATTGCAGGATCCTATTTAATTGTTACAGTATGATGTAAGGTTATGGACTTCGCAACAGCTCTGAAGTCAGATGTCACAGAAGTCTGTTTTTGAGTGCTTATCTGCTCTCACTATTGTTATTGTTGCATGTTATCCCAGTGCTCCTGCAGGCCCAGACTCAGCACACTGCAGGGCCTCGTGGGATTTTATGCATTTTTGTTTCTCATTTTCCACCAATTATGTCCTGGACACAAACCTAGACGCAGCCAGGAAGACATACAGGAACACACAAATGCTCATTTGTCTTCGTTGAGCTGAAAAAATTATTAACACCTTCTAGTTTTTTGTGTTTACAGGATTTCACTGATTGCACAATTTGTCAAAGGGTTCTGAGGAGTAGCTGGGAACTGCTCCAGCAATTCATGCATTAATGATTTTTTGTTTTTAACTTCACAGTAAATCCTCAACAGACGAGCATCAACTGGCAAAATCACTTAAAAAGTTAAATTCATCATTCACATTTTAGAGTGTTTTTAGGAGACCTTGTCATGTCAGGCTGTACAATCCATGGTTTCTCCCTGGCATTAAACAGCTGATCAATATCATTGATCAGCCAAGTGGAAAGACTTCAGGAATTCATTCACTTGCATACATTTCTGGTTTTGACATGGCAAGATACTGTCCATACTTGATGAGCTTTTGGCATCACAAGGCCATATCCTAATAATTTCCTTATTCAAAATTAAATATTAAACAGTAATTAGCCACAGGCTTCAATTTCCTTTTATCATTTATATTTTCAAGAGGCTTAAAATAAAAATGCTTTAAACATAACTGCAAGTAAAGATTAAACACATAAGGGTTGAATGAATGGATGTTATTCATGTGGTAGTTGTAGCTGTTTTGTGTGAAATCTGTGCTCAAGCTCAGCTGTTATTGTAACAGAATGCTTGTGCACTGGTAAGTTGTGCTGTAATTTTCAAAAATATCACAAACATGCACTTACGGACACTTTAAGGGCACTGGCATTGCTACTGTTATCGTACATTTTTCAATGATATCCAGCCATATAGCTACAAGTGGTCTAAATAATATACCAAACTACAATTATTTGGCAAAAGAGGTTTTCTTGTGTGTAATTGGCTGTTGAAGACTGTGTTTCTATGCAGCTTTTAGAAACAGGATCGAAGAAGAAAGAATGACAACAAGCTCCCTGGTCAGCATACCGATTCAAATAAACCATGGCAACAGTCTTTGACCTCCAGTTAACACCAGTGATATCAAAGTATATCATAAAATAAATGTGACAACGTAATAGTTGAACTCTGCAACAGTCCACTGAGAAAACTAAAGGTGCTCACTCATTTCACAGACACTGCTGAACTCATAAATATACATGTTAATGCAGTTAAACTTAATTTATCAGATACATATAGAATATGAAATATGCCTCGAATAAGTGAAACAAGCTTTTCATCTGCTGGCAGCATGTTGTTGGTGTCAGGGATGTTGGCTGTGATCCAGGGGCATGGCAGGCATCTCAGGTCCACAGACGGCCTCCCAGAAGAGGACCAATAAATCACCGGCTCTGACCTTTGCTGGCATCAGGGACCTTAGTGCCTCCAAATGCTAGAGACGAGAGCAAGATTGAGACTTGGAGAAGGAGTGATGAACTGCAGATGGCTAGTCTCCACACACACACACACACACACACACACACACACACACACACAAACACATACACACACACCACCTGGGTCACTAACCTCTCCATCTAGCTATCTGTCTCTTTCTGTGTCTTGTGTGGTGTTTGGGTTTGCTGAGAGATTGTTAAGGTGGACATATTTGAGGGTGATATTAAGGCCATGTACGGTAAGCAGTAGTGTGTAAAATTGTGTTTGATTGTTTGATTGGCCTTTTCAGTATTGACTAAAATAAAATTCCTCGATAACACTGAAACCAAAATAAAACCAGACTATTTCATATTTCATTTGATCTCATTTAAATGTAAATAGGTAAAATAAGAAAAACACAGACAAAAGGAGCTGGATCTGCGTTTAGACCACTTTGCTCTGGATTCCTCCAAGAGCCATGCAGCTTAGAGGATATGAAGATGGCATCTGTGGCATTTAAAACATCATAAAAATTTAGGATGCCACACATTTCAACATGAGGCTGGATCCCCCAGGTCAAAGACAACTCTTATTTTGATCATGATCATGATTTGTCAATGGTTTCTTCATCAAAAGACATAAATGACTTCCTGGAATGAAATGAAGTTCTATTCACTATACTGCACAGTTCAACCTCAAAATATATTATTTTTGTTGCATCTTCTATTTTTTCTTCGTGCTTGTGTCATAAAAATATGCCAAGATAGATTGTGTTTCTCTAGGCCTCACAATACCCTAATCATCAGTGTAGTCATTTTAAGTCTTGTCATTTGACACCAAGACATCTTATGGGTTTACCTTCCCATTCCAATTTTACACTAGTCATTAACACTTACCTACACATGGTATGGGAAATCTACAGCGAAACAAACTGTCTCCACTATGGCAAATTAACATTTTGTGATGGACCGGCCCTTCATCTCCGCACCGACTCTCCAGAGTTGCTTCTCCTGAAAAGGCACGTCAGAAAGAGCTGGCTGGTTGAGTCTGCGACCAAGAAGCTTATCACTGAACGCTGGATAACTCCACAAACTTCGGCAATACAACAAAGGCTCAACTGTCTACTGAACGTTATGTTTGATGAATTATCAGCTGCTTGAAGCTACGTCTACCAGTGTTGCTTCATGGGAAGATTGTACCTGTGACAGACTTCTTTAATTAACTAATTTTCTTTTGTATTACAGTACTCTTTGATCCATCAATGTGAATGGTAGTGTCGTCTAATATGCTAGTGCTATTTGTTCCCTCCATTTTCATATATTTTCACTTTATTTCCTGTACACAGGATGGACCAAAAACAAATGCACAGTATATACAAATTTAATTGTAAAAAATTAACTATTTAAAGATCTAAAAATCCATAAATCCAAGAGACTGCATTTAAGAGGTACTTTTATTTTTCTATGTGTTGACCTCTTTTAGATTTTCTCATATTGTTCTCATTGTGTTTCATTCTTGTTTCTTTCTTATATGACCTTTGAACCTTTACAGACATTAGTCACAGTGCAAAAACCTCTCTTGGATTCGTGGTGCAAATATTTCTCAGCGGTTTGGGCTTCACATCCTTCTTGGAAAAGGTAGTTTTGATCTTTGTATAGCTGGAGGTTTCTATGTGAGTGCATTGTTTTCACACACCATATATCTTATCAACATATTGTACATAGGGTCCATCCATCCAGTCACTCTTGCAGCTTGAAGGCTCACTCTGTGGCCAAAATTGATTTCCAATGCAAAGCTCTACATACAGACATATATTTTGGGACAATTTTTGGCATAGTGAATGTCCTCTGAAGCATGAAAGCATGTATTTGTTTTTACAGAATGGTTCTCCATCCAACCCCACTGCCCTCCCTCCGCCCTCCCCCCTCTCCGGTGGTGGTGGAAGGTTTCCATATGCAAGCCATCGTGGCCTGGCGGATGCATACTGTCAAGCGGGCATGTCGTGCCCAGCATGGAGCCTGGCTGGGCAAGATGGAAGGTGGGCCAGTCAGCCACGCCACACGGCTGGTGGCCACATTAACCCTTGTGTGTCTGTGTGTGTGAGAAGGGGGGGAGAGTGGTTCATGCTCTGGTGTTCCTACATACGTTAGCTGTCTAAACACTCCCTACCATTCTCCAGCACACACACAGTAGACCCCCTATGGTGCTGCAGTGTGTAGATATTCACTCTGCCATTAAAAGAGGGGGGACAACAAAGGGCCCAGGGAATCGGTGGAGGCTGGAGAACAGAAAGTGGACTGGCAGGAATATAGAGGCCATTTAAAATACACTCTGTACGGTTTGCATGTAAAGTGCTCTCAGTATCGTCTCTGAAGTAAGAGCATGTAAATATGTTTCACAGTGCTGCTTGAGGTGCCATATTTTCCTCCCTTTTATATGTATTTTACTGTGCTTTGGGATTGCGAGTGAAAATCAAAATGGGCAGATTTTCTGAAATCTTGCAATATTTGTGTAAGAATAAACAAAAAGAAGTGGAGAAAGCAAGAACATCAGATGAGAAGGAAAGAATATATACCAAGATATTGCTGAGCTTATTATTTGGCAAGGTTGAGCCCCTCTAGCTTCCTTCTTACCTGCTGTGATGTTCAGGCTAGTGGTGAATGATTAATCATAGACTGTGTTTTAAATGCATAGACTTCAGGAAATGTTAAAATAGACACTCAAGCATGACTTCAAATTCAGAGCAGATTAGATGTTTGGAATGGATGGGAGAATAAGACATGAAGTGTTACAAAGCCTTTTTCAATCCGCGGGTTTGTCATCTGTACATGTTGTCACAGATTTGTGAATCTTCATCAGTCACAACCCAAACAACCGTCTCAATTTGAAGTCCACACATATCCAAGAGAGGTCCCAAATGTCTGCAGGTGTTCTTGCTCTGCCCATTTCATTAAGGATGCTGACTTGTAATATCCCAGCATCCATTGTGCATCAACCAGTGGCACTGGCAGTGAACAACAAAACCTGGCACTTCTGATTTTTGTCCAAGAGTACCCTTTCTGCTACTCAGGTGAGCATGGCCGTAACCACCACTGATGTCACAGAGGTTCAGAACTCAGTGTTTTTTTCCCCAGGGGTATACAATAATCGTCAAATAATTGCCTACAAATAACTTTTCTTAAAAGCTTTGATGTGCAACCCTAAACTTCTCCAAATTTACAAAACCCTGTATACAGTAACGCTGGTGAGGATCTCCGAAAAGAAAACAGCACAGAAAATGTCCTGGTTAAAATTAATAAAAAATGCCAAAAGAATTAGTGTTAGGGTCATGTTGTGTTTGGGTTAGGGTTGAGGTTTTAGATTTTTTTAGGCAAGAAATCGACAGTTTAGGATTTCAAAGATGAGGTTGATTTATCAATTACTACCTACAGTGCACTTGAAAATACACTTTAACATTTTTTTTTACATATTTTGGAGATGTAGGGGCCCATTAGCCTCTACCTCACAGTCCAGTTCCCAAGATGACCATCCCATCAATGTCCATGGTCACCCCCAGAGAGAATACTATCTTACCAGTGACTCTGGTGTGACAAGTCTTGCTGTATTTTAATCAAAATGAAAAGTAAAACAACGCCTCCAAGTCAACAGTCAGTTCCCTTGGAGGGAAGATATTATCATCAATCTCCACTTTCTGCTGTGCTGAGCTCCCTTATGAAGTCAGAGCCTCAACGGTACAAACTGCATTCAACTTTTACATAATGATCTATTCCACATTAATGAAAAAAAACAACAGGCTGTTTTGCAACTGTAAGATTTAGTTTAACTGTTTGTGTGACTTTACCTGAGTATAGGGGAACTGGTGATGTCAGCAAAAATGTCCCAAGTGCCAACTGAGCGTACTCAAGCATCTTAGCACAACAGGTTTGCCTGCTTTACTTAGTATTCATGAGCCACAATCAAGTTGCTGTTTATCCTCATTTGGTTGTCTGGCAACGGAAACAGAAAAATAATTAATAGAGAGCAGCTATTAACAGTGAGTGTGTGTGCATTAAAACGCAGGATAGGTGATGATGGAGAGCAGGAGAGGGCTGAGCGGAGGTTTAACCAGCTGAGACTGTCTGTCGCAGTGCTCAAGGCTGACATCAAAAGTTTAGACAAAGACAAAAGTAAACCAAGAAAAGATTTTGCTTTTTTTTTCGCTGATTAGAAATTTCAGTGTGGTCAAAGATCTTTACCAAACCACCTGAAAAAAGGCATAGCATTCAACAGCATTTACAGATTGAACTGGCAAAGTGTGGATGTAGCTAATGAGCTAACTACCATGCAAGCGTTCTCTTATTATAAATGCCAGTAACTTAAAAGTACTGTAAGACATACATATATTCCAGGAGAGTTATCAGATGTCAGCAGCAGTAAGGTTTCATAAATCAGTGATGAAAACTGACGAGTGCGGCAGCTGAAAGGCTAGTAGCACTGGAGTTCTGAGGTCACTTCCCAGAGTTCCTGGCGAGATATGACTGACCACTAGAGATGCACCACACAGCATCCTTACCCCTGGAACATTTGGCCAATTACTGTACAGACCATAGAATGCAAAGAACAATGGAAGAGAGCATGGAAAAATTATAAATACAGAAGAAAGGCAACACAGTCGTGCAAAACCTGTGATTTTAGAGATAAACCACATTTTGCATTGTACATCTTTGTCATATTTTGGCATATTAGTCATTTTGGGTTGCAGACTTTGTTTGATGGTTTGCAATCCGTCATTTCATATAAGCATATTGGACAAACCAAATCTGTACCTGCACTGTAATCCCTTTAAAAATGTTGATCAGAAAGCATTTCTTAGTTTCAGGAGTTACTTTGCCCATTAAAAAACTCTGTTTACTCTTTTACTGTTTGATTCTGTTGTACTACAATGTTTCGCTCTATAGTTTTAAATCACTTTGTGACTCTGCTGTTATTATTTATTTTATCACATATTCTAAATGCCACATTCACATCATATCAGTAGCAGAGGAGCATGATTCCATTGCTACAACTGGTATAATTATCATAGATCAACTACAGCAGATATCACTTATTTCATCTTATGTAAGTTTGAGTGTATTAAAGCACTAATAACTGATGATTTTAATTTTAATTTCCCTCTCCTGTCAACATTAGCCATGTTTGCCCATTTCTTGCTGGTAATTACCCCTAGCAGAGTGACGTGAATGGCTTCTCCCAGATGACAGCTTGTATTTACAGGAAATTTGATATGACGTGAACACGGCATCACTGTTGGCAGAGCTGCCTATCCACTGTTCATTAGCTGTAACCTCCATTCCTAATCAATGCATACATGTAGGCTGTGATGGTTGAATAAATAGGGTGAAGCCCACTATCAGCTATTTTAGAGTCCAAGCTTCATTAAGGTTATTATAAACCTGGGTTTCTTTTTACTCCAGGTGTCATTCTCAGAATTTGGTGGTAACAAATATGATGCTGTTAATCCAACTTTATCTTTATTTTCACACTATATCATGCAGTAGAAAAGTAATATATATATATATATATATATATATATATATTTTATACTATAAGAACTGACCTTTCCTTCACATCCAGCACAGGGCAGATCTGTCAAGATGGCAATCGGAAGGGGGAAAAAAAAGACAGAGAGAGAGAGAAATCAGAAAATGATGTTAATGCCACATGGAGGATTTGGAGCGGTGACTCACGAGTGCCTCCCCAACGACGATATCAACCAGCTGTCGCCATGGTGCCGACCTTTACTGTGGCCCAGGGTGACCGGCACTTTAGCGTCAACGTAAACTTGACCCCTGACATTTCCACGGCTCAGTGCCACTGCAGGCTTTGGGGGGTGGGAGGTGGAGGGTGGCAATCAAGAGCAATGGATGTGACATGGTGCTTGCGTGTGTGCGTGTGTGTGGAGAGGTGGAGGGCTTATGACTTTGGATTCCCAACAGTATCAATATTGGACCTGTGATGGTGATGATTATAATGATAATTATGCACATACATATTGCACATACAGATCCAATTAATGCAAAGTAATACTGGTGAAGATGGGTTAGATGATAATGAAACTGTGATGATGTTGACACTTGCTGTTTTGAAGATTGTAAAGATGGCAGTTGATTAGACGAATGAAATTACAGCAGTGGTGGTGCTGACTGTGATGACTGATGATGAGCAGGATGACAAGATAGAGGATGATTTTAATTGTTCTGATAATAATGATGATGAGAATGATTATTCAATTATTATTATTTCAACGTAATCATTTTGTGTAATAATAATAATAATAATAATAATAATGAATCTGAGTAAGGTGATGATGATTAATTAGGATTCTTTCAATGATTGTGATGATGATGGTAAGAATTAAGGTGCTTGTAATGATGATGGTGATGATGATGATGATGATGATGATGATGAAGTAGGATGGTTTCAAATATTCTGATGATGATAAAAAAAGTACTGATTTCATTGATACCGATGATGATGATGATGATGATGATGACGATGGTAAAAATCAAGATTCTCTCAGTGATTTTGACAATGAAAAGAATGATGACGTTTTGAATGATTTCAATAATATTGATGATGATGAAGATAGTAAGAATAAAGACGCTTCTAATGATGATGATGATGACAATTAAGATGCTTTCAATGAATTTGTTAATGATGATGAAAATTAAAGTACTCTCAGTAATTCTGATATCATGACAAGATTGAGGAGGATTCATCCAATGTAATAATAATAATGAAAATGAGAGTGAGGATACTTTTAGTGATTCTGATGATGATGATGTGGATGATTTTAAATAATTAATAAACACAAATATGAAGATTTTAACGATGAAAAATGATTAAGATAAATATTATAATAGTGATGCAGATACTAGTAATGCTGTTACAATGGTGATAATAATTGTGATGATGATGATGATGATGATGATGATTATGAATCTTTTTTTTTAAGTAAATGGAAATGACAAAAACTGACTGTGGGAAATAGAGGGGACAAACATGTCATAAGCTCTCCTCCAATGACGAGGGTAGAGGTGAGAAGGCAGTGAAGGCAGCGAGATAAAGCGACTGTACAAGCGAGGGGAAAGCGAGGGAGCAAAGTCAGAAAGGACAGAGAGAGAAAGAACACGAGGTAAGACAGTCAGAAAGAGAGAAAATGGAAGCGATAGCGGGCCCAGGGTATGAGATAAAAGCTGTAATACATGAAATTAATGGTGGTCTTCACAAGCAGTACATGAATCACAGTCTTCCCCTACAGTGAGAGGGAGAGAGCAAGACAGAAGCAGACAAAGGAGAACGGCGCTGCCAGCTCACTAACTACAACTTCAAAGGTCTCTCCGTTTAACCAAACTGCATATCACCTCTGACAAAGTGACAGGAGAAGAAGAGGGGCAGAGACATGGAGGGTGAAAGGAGTCATACCGATGCACAGAAGACAAGATGATTCAATTATTTACCATATTTATTCCATTTGAATTGAATTTTTGTGATTAGTGAATTTGCTCGAGTCTGTGAAGAAAGTCCACACAGAGCTTTTTCAACATGCAAGACAGTGGTGATGATTACATCTGGGAATCTCAATTGTAGTGTTATGGGAAAAATATGGCCTGTGATATGGTACCAGGTGGCACGCCAATCATTTTCTAATTCACAATGAAAATAAATTACACTGGGTATATACCACTTAGTAAATGTTCAATAATGTCCCATAGCTGTTTGTTGGTAAGTATCATATCAGCAATCTGCACTATGTAGAAGATTTCTGACCTCTGCTGCACTGCTGTGACTGGATTTACTGTATAACTGAGAGAGGACAGGAAAACAAGGAAAACAGGTAATTCAGCTAAACTGACTAATGGATTTGCCTTAATTTTGCCACCTCACACCCATCCTAAACCACTGTACTTAATTTGCCAATAACAATTGCTCTATGCAAGGATGCCACTGTCAGGCGCCATCACCAGTCAAAACATCTTCAGTGGAACCAGCATTATCCTGTTTAAATTAATCTAAAATAAAAACTATAATAGCCTATATTAGTATTCTTTCTTTTTGCATCAAGAAGCTAAGGTTTCCGGCTTTAACACGTTGTGCGCTCCGGGTTACGTGGTGATTGGTGCGGGTGGAGAAGAGTGGACGAGAGGCAGCTAAAAGGGAAAATGAACCAAAGTGTCGAGAAATATTTTGTTCATGTTTCTACATTGAGAAATCTTTTGAATAACTGAATTAATTTATTTTTTAATTTATTTTTTCTAATAAATATTATCAATGTTTGCTTATTAAAGATCCCTGTCCTTCTGTCATTTTGGAAAATTGGCCCCAGGTAAAGCAAGTTGAGCATCCCGGCTCTAAAGTATCCAACTTGACACTGAATGAAGTGCTTATGAAAGCTAAAAAAAATGGATGTTCTCGTCAACCACACAGTATTTCCAAATTGATGATGTGAACACTCATGTAAAAATGTTCCCATCGATTTGTTCCATCTTGCATGCGCGGGTGGTCAACTCGGAGTGCGGAATAGGATTTTCTGTGGATTTATATGGAATTCCATTCTCTCCGGAGGTGGAAAAAGTGCACACATTCTTTCTTTTGATATATTGTGGGCTTTTATTGCCTTTAATTGACAGTGACAGTTGAAGAGTGAAAGGGCGGGGGGGGCAGGGGGAGGGAGAGAGGATGACAAGCAGCGGCGTTGAATCCATGGCTGCTGCAGCAAGGACTCAGCCTTGGTACAAGGGGGTAGGCAGCTATACCAAGTGAGCTAGGTGCACCTCAGGTACACACATTCTTTACTTACTTAAGTAGAAGTGAAGAAGATGGTTATGTAAAAAAAGACTTAAAGTTAAAGTACTGTTTCAAATTCTTTATTCAAATAAAAGTGAAAAAGTACAGGCTCTGAAATGTACTCCAAGTATAAAAATAAAAGTCCTTTTTGTTTTTTGGACATTTCTACCAGCTGTTTCTAGGCAAAGCTGACTGAAACTTCAAACACTTTAAAGAACTCTGGTTTCTGCTTCTTTCTGTTGTTTTCAATTGGCGTAGTAGCTAGCTTGCTGGTTCTCTAGCTACGATCAATAACTACTAATATCAATTTTTATTTAGTCAACAATAATACTGCTGCTGTTCGTGTTCCAGCTCAACATCTGGTTTACAGACATTATGAAAATGGTGAGAACTTTCAGAGAAACAGCAGTCACATGCAAATTAATTAGCCAACACTCGTTTTGTCCCCCTTCCGGTGGTTGAGGGAAAAGCACCCACTGCAACTGTGAAGAACCAGTGTCCTCTCAGTGAGCAGTAACGGGCCCAATACTCGTCGCAACTACAGCGAGTGGAAGAGTACGTGCACTTGAAAGCAACACAAAGGTGAGATCTCTTTAGAGATCTATGGCAACATATTTCTCAGCAAATTCAACAGGAAGAACTTAGGGTTTAAGGTTTTTAGTGTTTTGACACAGTTAAGTGACCAGAGCTGGATTACACACACACACACACACACACACACACACACACACAGTGCATGCACTTGAGGGATAAATATTATATTTATGTAAATACAGCACAATGGAAACACACATTGCTGCACATGCACTTCCACATAACAACACACTTACACTCCAAAATCCCCCCACACTGCTGTGCCGGGTCATAAAGACATGAGTGGTTTCTGTTTTGTTTTTTTCTTTTCTCCTCTGTACTCTTCCTCGGTTCCTCGACTCTGCTCGGGCCTGCTCTTCTGTGAATAAATCTATGTAATTTGAAAGTGACAAGGAGGAGATTTATGAAAGTATAAGTGCCCGTTTCTGCTCGAATTTATAGTGCAGAGCAAGGGATATGCAGATGAGAGTGCAAAGGGTGTTGTGGGTACAGGCAGATGTGTTTGCATACGTGTGTGTGTGTGTATGCGTGTGGTATGACAAAGGGGCCTATAAACACTTCTTAATCTTTCAAGTGTTATTATACAGGGCCTTGTAGTGGCCAAGCTGCAGCCGTGTAGATGTTAAAGAAGAAGTGTTTGTGTGATCTGGGTTGAAACCCCTCGTGCAGTCCAAGACAATCAGGCTGCAGAAACAGGATGACAAATGGGCTCTGTTTCCTCGACAGCCATCAGCGAGGAGACCTCCAGCTAGGAGCAGCTCAGAGGGTGAGCAGCTATGATCGTAAAGCCAACAACACAACAAAATCCTGTTGTATTTGAAATGAAACAGATCTCTGTGCATATTACTGAAAACCATGAGACTTGTGCAGGTGCACCTTGGAAACTTGCATGCACACACTTTTATGCATTATCAGAATGACAGGAAATTAACTTACAATTTGGGAATTTAGCCATGAAAATAAACGTAAAATTAAAATGAATTAAAAAGTGACAGCCTTAACAGTCTTAAGAATGGTAAAAGACCATTTAAATGTTCCCACATGTGACATAATCAGTGTTATTTACAGTGTGTCAGAAATAAGGTGGTGAAAATACGTGTGGTAGAATGATCATCTGGTGATCTGGTGCAGGCAGAAGAACTTGGACTTTTGGATTTCCATTTGCCTCCAAAATCACCATTTAGTTTAATAAAGGAAAAATGTTGTAACTGTTTTACAATTCAAGGCATCGTTGGGTTCAAAAGCCCAGATTGAGTTGTTTAACATTAGACAAACGACAGAACGAAAGGAAAAATGCCCCACTGTCCAAATGTGCTATAGCAACATGTTGTATTACTCTTAAGGGCACGATCCATAAAAATCCAACTCCTTCCCCTCAAAGAAAAATGCTGCCGCTTCCATTGAACTCTACTGATTTATGACCTATGCCTTATCTTTCCTCGCTATAGTCAAATTTATATTATCACACGGTTGACCACTGATAATACATCAACAAATCTGTTCTGAATATTTCCACAGAAGGCCTCCAGAAAGCATTTCTCTGTTTTCCAAAGTCTGTACCGTGAAAGTATGCAGCACTTTAAGGCTGTGGACAAAGGGCAATGTTGGGTTCCTGCTTGACATTCAGAAAAAGCCTTGTGACTCTCATTGATCCAAACACATTACCAGTTTAATTCGGTGGCTTATAGTTCGTTGCTTACAGTTGAGACTCAATTATCACTGATCACTTTGTAAAACTTGAGAGGGAGGAATCTTAGAATAACCTCAAAATAATATTGGGCAAATCAAAATATATTTTGTCGAGCACCAGCCAAAGTTGGACCGGAAAATCTCTCTCCATTAGCACAATTTACCATTATATGTCACTTGGTGTAGATAGGGTTATTGACCACTGACAATCTGTTGCTGTGGGGAACAGAGCAATTCAACATTTTGTTGTGCTATATTTATTTAGATAAGGTTAATAATAAAAATGATTGAATTAATTCAATGAAATAGGAGAACAGAGGTTGCCCAGATGTCTCTCTGTTACGCAACTTAAAGGACCACTGTGTAGGATTTAGTGCCATCTAGCAGTGTAGTTGCTGATTGCAATGCCTTTGCCTCACCAGCCGCTTGCAAGCATGTAGAAACTATGGTGGTAGCTTCACCCACCGCTCTTAAAAAAGCCATTTGTGGTGATTTGTCAAGATTAGGTGTGAACAAGGCCACATAAAAGTCGACACCATTTCTTTTAATTAACCAAACTATTACCACTTTTACAGTCGTCAAAAAAATATGATGTGCATGGCTAGGAAGGATAGCTTCATATTTGACAAACTGGATCAACAAAAAACTTGAATTAATGAGTAAATCGTGAACCCAGATGTGTTTTGAGGCCACAAGGCATGCTGGTGTTGATGTACAGAATAGCACTCCAGAAGCCAGGCATTAGCAGTCAATCATCTGACAATCTGCACAATAAAATAAACTCAATAGGAGGGGAGTGGAGTGTCACACACACACACACACACACACACACACAGTACACAGAGCAGCACTCACAGACGTTATATTAAGGCCTATCTTTAAACATAATAACCGTGCCTTTTATTTGAGTCATTAAACACACAAACTTCCAATGTCATTTAAAACTGGCTCTAATCACATTCATCTGTTTAAACAGAGGCGTGTAGAGACAGAGTGAGAGGGGATGAAAGACACGCAGAGTGAAAGAGAGACTGTGGTGAGAGGGCTAATGAAAGAGTTGGCAGTGTTTACTCAAGCTGTGGAAAGTAGGCACGAGGACAGAGAAACAATGATAGAAGGACTGTGGAGGATGGATAGCAGCAAATAGCTGGTAGCTTTACGTAAATACATTAACTTCAAAAACAGAGGCCCTGGCCTTTATTTACTTCAAGTGCACATACAGCCTGGTCTTTATTTGAAACAGGCTCATATTAGTGACCAGTCTTCCTGCTTTATATGTCATATAGTGGTAAGTGCTCTGATCTGCTGCTGTTTTGTGTATACCTTTATTTAAATTCTAAAATCATTGAGGGCTGGCCCTCATTCACAATGACGTCGACTAACATTATAAAATAAATAAAATATACAAGATATTAAACTAATAAAGTATATTAAAAAAAACAGTCAATTAATTTAAACACTATTCAAGGATATGACATAAAATAAAACAAGTAATTATTAATATAAAGTAACTATAAATGCATAGTTCATACAAGATATAAAACAGTAAAATGACTGCAAAAAGAGGTTCAATCATTTTTGCTCATGGATGCAAATTCTCCAGCCAGTACAAGAGTATTGTTCCTTACTGTGCTTTGTAAAGAATTGCATGGAGTAGGAGCATAGAAACTAAAAGCAGATCTTCCAAGGTTGGTACTGGACGAACTTGCAGTGAAAGCCAGTCATTAGACCATCCAAAGGATCAGAGGCCAGAAAGAGAAGGCCTTCCATTTTTTATATAAAGGATACAATGGTGAGTGCTATAGACCAGGAATAAACCTATGAGCAGAAAGATCCGAAGGGGTAAGAGTAGAGGTCGACGCATCCCTATAAACCTCATTGTCGTAATACATAACAGACAGAATCCTTTTCTGACATATCTAGAAAAGTTGGATCTATTTGTATATATTAAAGAAATTGGATGAATTGCAAAAGATTTTATATTTGATGTTTGAATTTGAGTTTATCAGCTAACCTCTTCTAGCGGCTCAAAGGCTTCCTTCCTGGTTGGCATTTAATGTGAAACATTTGCAGGAAACATAGAGTTTCCATGACTACAGCTTAACAACGAACAAAAAAACAGGAAGGTAGAACCAATTAGAATAACAGAGTGGTGAGTATGACAGTATTATTGGACTCATGTAATTAATATTGTGGAGATGTACTTTATACGGAATTTTCCATTTGAGGCATTTTACTGGTAACTCCTCCAAGTTTTTTTGTCTGTTATTTCTTTAAATCGGCTTTTACTCATCGCAGTCTGTTTTTCATCAGTTTACACCCCAAATGATAATATTGCCAGGGGATTCCAGGTGCTGATGTAAAGCGCTCCCACTGCACTTATAATGAATTGCATTTTGCGTTGTGCAAGCAATAAGGACTTACTACTAAATGAATTGAGTTTATGCTTTGCTGCACAGCCTTTCTGTCTGTTTGCACCTGTGAATGTGAGTGTGTGCAACACTTGGCACATGCACACTGAGTTTGTGCAGGAATATTTCTGCACAAGGAAGTAGGAGAGAGCAGGTTGGGGCATATTGTAATTACTCGCTGCATTAAAATCGCTGTGTGTTATGGATCACAGGGGGAATGGTGACGTTTGAAACGGCCGACGGTCGTCTCCTTCAGCGGTCATTACTCCGTGTGACAGCAAACATACAGAATACAGCTCAGACAGAGGGCAGCGTGAAGGGGAACAGAAAGCATTTGTATGTTATTATTGGGAAAAAATTCAATTTCTCAAATATATCTAATTGTGTTACAAAGACCGGGCAAAGAAAAAGCTCTCTTGAGAACAACAAAGCACACTTTATTTGCATTATTATTAATACTGTAACTCTAACCAGAAGTTTCCAATAATCTAATTAACAATAAAACCAAAATGAATCCAAATTAAACCTAAATTGTTCTAATGTAAACTAGCCTCCCATGAAACAGTGACCAATATTTCTGTTATTGCCGAGACATTAGGTTCTTATAATGGCATAATTAGGAGACCACAATAAAATACCTTGAATAGCAGCGCTACTGGAGCCAGGGGAGACGGAGTATCAGTTAACTGGAGCTGAAAAAATTTGTTTGTTTGTTTGTGTCCTTTCTTTCTGTCTTTCTTTCTTCTTTTCCCCCTGCCAGCACTCCTCTTTGTCTAGTGCTGGCCATTTGAGGAGAGCTCTTCCCTGACCTTCTGCTGCGGAGAGTGATGACAAGGACGACACAGCTGACCTTGACATTCAGCATGCTAAATGGCTTCTTCCACAGCCAGTCAGCAAACACAGAGACAGGCAAGCAGGGAGCTGGACAGTGGCTCTGCGTTTGTGTGGACAGTCACAGGGATAAAGGAGAGGAGGGGTGACTCTAGCTGGAGGTTTTAATACTGCCATGGGGGAAGTTTTAATAGGATCTTTTAGTTTATTGGTATGCAGAGGTTATGTGCACAGTCAATGCAGTGAGAGCTACTGTAAGATAGAAGTCGCAGCCCTGCTCCCTCCACATGCACTGTGTGTGTTCTGCATGAGTTTTCCAGTGAAGTAAAGAGTTTCTGCCCCGCATAAATACTGTTTTATAGGTCTAAACCTACTCAGTGATAAAAAATTTAAATTAAAGTCTGGAGGCACACAAATCTCATTTCTGCAAGTAACACAACATCAAAACCTTGAATGGACAAACAGGGAATAGGCAATATTCCCTCTAGCTATATTTCTTTTGGGGTTTCTGACTTATTTACTGAATTATTTGTTACACAAATAATAGTATCAGTAGTGTAACCAGTAAGGCCACCCAATGCATAATATTACTTGTGATGAGATATAAGGAGTGAGACAGATAATAATGAATAACATACAGAGTGTACATATAGTTTTCAGTTCATCACAAAAGCCACTTCAGGGACAAGAGATGGAAAGGATCTTTCATACTAGTTGACAATGAAATAATTTTTACACAAAAAAGTAGAATTTTATCTGAGGAAGAGGCTATAGTTAAAGAAGCATAAGATGGCGGGTTTCAGTGAAAATCAGGAAGTAGAAAAATCAATTAACAGACTCTTGTAATTTGCTTGAGTTATCAACCTGTACTCACACTGAATTAGCACCAGTATGCAACTTCTACAAGTGTGATGTTGAAACCTAAAGCCACCAGTAAGAATGGACTTCAAATGTAACTTTAAAAATGCAACTTTCTTCTGCAGAAAAAATACAAATAAGACACACATTATTGTTCCAAACATACTACTTGTATTTCTAAATACATGTCTGAAGGGGGTGTTTAAACACGAGTTTAGCGCTACTGAAGCTAACTGTCACTTAAACCAGCTGGGGCTGAACTCTTCTTGGGATGCTGAACACATTTCAGGAGCCGGGGATAATACCAGAAGTTGCCTCTCACACAGCAAAGCGCCGCATTGTTGGTGGTACTGGCTCTCTGTCCCTTGTCCCTAATGAGAGAAGACGGTGTCGGGTGAAAACACCGCTAACCTTTCTGCTTGTTTACACTCTCCACTGACAGGACCCGAGGATGGGCCGGAACGAGGGATGAGAGGAGGCGGAAGACGGAAGCGAGGAGGTGACCTCTCCAAAGTTTACCCAGCGTCCCCCACTCCCCTTCATCCCCTCCCCACCTCCCCTCGAGAGTCGGCGCCTGGGCCTTAATGAGGGACCCGGTGGAATTGTTGGGACGTCGCCTCAAAGAGCGCTGGGATGTTGAGACTGGCCAGGCGAGGCGAGGGGAGGGGGAAGAAGAGTGTGTGTGTAGGTGTGTGTCTGGCTTTTGTCTTCGTTACTGGAGCAGCTTTTGGAAGGTAAAGCGCCCTGGGAGAGCGGCGCTGTGCGGAACATGTTTGCCAAAGTTATCTTTTCATAGATGTTTGTTTTGTTTTATCTCAAGCCTCCTCTCTCACACTTTATGTTTGCAGCAGCACAACTTTCAATAACAAATATGTTTATAAGTCGCACGTTCCCTTTACACTTTATTGTTTATTGTGCAATAATTCCATTTAGACCCTGATTCTTAACTTTTAGTAACATGCATGCTGTAGCTTACTGGTTCCGCTCGCCTACACTCAGCATTACCTTTTAATTGCTTTGAGTCAAAATGATGACACCTCTGCCGAGGACATTGATGCAAATGAGCTGGATTTCAATAAAACTGCTGAACTTTAGACGTCTGTTCCTATCAGGGTTGTGAAGGTGGAGAAAAGGAGGTTCAGTTTTTTTGTCCAAAGAAGTCTAATGTCTCTAACAGACAACATGACAGTGACTGACTGCTTTAAAGGTCTCAGTCATAGGTTTTGTAATATTCCTGACCCATTTGAACTGATCATTTTGTCTATATAGTACAGTTGCAGACATTTTTCCAGCTGATAGATGTATCAAACCTTGAATGTTCTAACATTTTATAGTTCAACATAACGTTTGCATTTTTATGTTTTTACATTTTCTAGCTTTTGCAGCCTCTCGTGGTGTGATGGAGTTTGCTCTATCTCCTAAGTCTCCACCAAAAAAAAAAACTGAACAAACTCAACTTAAGACTGCGAGAAGTGGTTTCTTAATTTTCTTCAGAAGTTTCTGGATATTGTGTACTTATTGTTATTTTCAAATGTTTTATCCTCCTCTATGATCAGTCCCCTTGATTAAGAAGCCAGCCTGATACATCTGTTGATATTTATTCCAACATATTATACTTGCAGAGAATACATATCAGTAAGTTTTAAGGTGGTCAATCTTTCCTGTGTGGAAAGCCCTTTCTTCAGTGGAAGATATATAAGAAAAACTATGCTTAAGGCATTAAGCTGTTGGTGATTTGGTTAAATGCATTTGGTCCTCCAGGACCTAAATCCCTAACCCTATAATAACCCTATAATATTCTTACAATATTCCAAAACATTTTTCACATTATTATCTGTGATTGTCACATAGTCTCATAGTCTTTCTTGACTAATTAGGAGTTAAAGGAATTACACTAACACAGACACAATTGAATTTACTAGATTAAATCCTGTGCTGGTATAGCAACATTGACATCAGAGGATAACAAATCTATACAAGTTGTGCAATCCTGCTACAGTCACTACCTTTGTTCATTTTTCGCTTGAGAAAGTGAAAGAGAAAGTCAAAAAGTCCATCACTGTATAATTTACAAGCTGATCATTCCTGAAATTCCTCATAAAGATTCATGTAAGCATAAAATTGTGGTAAACTGCAAATAAAAAGGTGAGTCTATGTAGTTTCAGTGGTAAAATATTGAGTCTTCCTGCATTTTGTCTTTGTTTCTAACAATTGTGTCTTCCTGCTGCCAAACCTCCTACCTCAGACTGTCCTGGGACACTCTGCTGAGTCAATGACTGCAGGAACTGGAAAAGCATTTATACTCAAAGTGGCCTGAAAGACCACAGACTGAATATCTCCACTTTCCCTTCTGCTCTGAGAGACAATCCTCCGCAACAAGCACGTTCATGCTCTCAAGAAAAGAAAGAAAAAAAAGGATGTCTTTCATAGGATGTCAAATGTTCATCTAATTTGTTTTGCAAGGTTTTGTAGCGCTAAGAGTGAAACAAATAGCTTCTTTCTTGAAAGTTTCTCTCTAAAGGTACATTTTTAAAAGAATGTGTCTATGTGATGATTGGTGATACCAGTTTAAAAGGAATTCTAGAGAAGATAGCAGGTAGTGACAGTTCTTGGGTGACAAAATGCAAACACATTCGCAGACTGGATTTTTAGTATATTCAGTGTGTTCTGAATATTTTTTTTCTTCTTTTAAAAAAGAAGATAAATAAAGGCTTTCATGAAGTGAACCTTTGATTTGTCCTTCAGATAGTTCAGACTGAATTGCCACTGACCTCGGCAGGTTTTTGCACAGCGAAAGTAAAGAGGTAAGTGAGAAAAGTAAACTCTTAAAACTCTTCAGAATGCCATTTTACACTTATTTATTCCTAACAGGTAAGAAGTATGATGTCACAGATAAAAGTCTTGCATTATGAAACTTGAGACATAGAACTGACCCCTCAGTGGGTCAGGAAGGGTTAACAACTGCTGTAATGTCAATGTGTGTGTGTGTGTGTGTGTGTGTGTGTGTGTGTGTGTGTGTGTGTGTGTGTGTGTGTGTGTGAAGGGCCTTGAGCAGCTAAATATGACTCATGGTTTTATGAGGCTCTCTGAATGCATCTGAAACCGTGACTCCAGCTGAACTGTACATTGTATTAATTGCGCCGGTCCTTGTAACAAAGTAATTGCAGTTCTCCCTCTCTCTTTTAACTTTAGCCTCCATGTATCTGTAGGGCCTCACGTTCTTTCGCTCCACTTTAGACCTCAGTAAAGCAGTTCAATGGAAAGAGAAGAAAGAAAGAGGGAGTGAATTACTGAGAAGAGATAGAGGGAGGAGTGACTAAGAGGCAGTGTTTTATTCATTTACAGAATATATAATGGACAGAGCTTCCGGGTCTGTGAAGTGAAGCCAATGCAGAAGTGCATTCTACGCAATGGCTAACAGGGGCAGCTCAACTGGCTGCAATAAAAGACCAATATCATTCAGTCTTATGGAAATGGTTTCAGAAACATATTTTACTGTTTATCTGTAATACGAGATCATGTGTGACTAGGTGAGCTTCCATTGTTTCCTGTCACAGACGAGTCAAAACTGTGCAGCTAATGAGAGCAGCTCAATCCCAGTACTTCAACTCCACTGGCTCTGACAAACTGTCATGGTGAGGACCATAACGCCAAACTCGAGGTTTCAAAATGTTACTCCACAAACCGATGGGTGACATCACGGTAGGTTCACACTTGGTTTTATCTAAATGGATGCTGGATGATGGATGGTATGAGTTTGAGGTATGAGCTGATTGGATGTGGAAACAGATGAAAATCTCTTTTATATACAACCTGACTGCACCAGATGGTTTGTTACACAGATCCATCTGGAAGTCTTCATTGGAAACTTGTCCATCACGAGCGAACTTCAACCAATTAGATCACCAAGTCGTCAAACTCTTTTTGAAGTCAGTCAAAGAAAAGAAAGAAAACATCTCTTCCATTGAGATAAACCTTCAGCGCCATCCTTTGATCTTCTTCCAGAGAAGACATATTCTCCTGTTCTGATATAACTGATGCTAGCAGCATCTACGCTAACCTCTTTAGCAGCTGCCATTGTTGGTCAGAATGTTCAGAATGTCGTCTTTATTCAAAGGCCTTCTGAACCCTCTCTTCTGTGAATTACCTTTATATAAAAGTCTTCTATATCAGTGAGTTATGTTCAATGACAAGTAATGCCGGTGTGAAGAGTGGAGAGTGTGGAAGAAAGGCTTTTACTTTCGACACTGGCTTAACCATGGTCACAAGCTTTCCCAAACCCTACACAAATGGTTTGTTTAACCTGAATGGCACCTTAAAGCAGGACTCATTGGGGGAGAACTACTCTGCAAAATCAGCAGCTGGATGTCATGTCATGTCTCTGATGATTCCATCAGTTATCTTGGCCAGATTTGGAGCCTGTAAGTGTTTAACACAAAGCCAGCATTACAAACTGGCAGGCATTAACACAATACCTCATTAGACATTGTAAGAATCATTTTACTGTAGATAATTTACAAAATATTCTGCTTGGAATGGTATTTAACACAAATGTTTTTACTGAATAGTAGTAACAGGAGTGAATGGTTAATTTTCAGGTGGTATGGCCAAACTTCATCATTTGTGTAAAGAAAGGGCTTATTTGTCATACCTAATTAGGTATTGCTATGCAAGGTGTTACCACATCTTGTTTGTATCAGGTCAACAAGTCCTTATTAGTGCATTTATACTCTGGTTGTTGTTCTTCTGAGCATTATAAACTAACTGTTGTACCTCGGAAACCCACGGCAACAACCAACAAATGGAGAGTCAGTGTGTAGGACAGTTTGTCACGTCCTGCTTTTAATCCAAACACACAAGGAATAAGCAACATTGATATACTTAATAATTTTGAACAGGGTAGCTTCGGCCGGATTAGCTTCAACTTGCCAAAACACATGACCAAAATCAGGACGACTGTAAGAAATAAACCTGAGTTGAGTAGCGCAGTGATTCCCAACCAGGGGTAGTTGTACCCCAAGGGTACTTCTGCCGTTGTTAGGGGGTACATGAAAACATTGTGAACTAACTACCAATCAACAATTTAAAGGTCCAGTGTGTAGGATTTAGAGACATCAACTAGTGCAGTTGCAGGTTGAACCAACTGAACACCACTCGTGTCTGTGTTTGATGGCCTGGGAAGGAAAACGTGAGAATGACAGCAGATCCTTAGAAAAATGTGTAGAGTGCGTGAAAACTAGTTCAAGTCTAAACAGTTACCTAAAATAAATGGACGAATGGTGTAATTTTTTTTTTACATTTTTCAATGACTGAAAAACTAAAAATACGTAAATGGTAGCTAAAGGTAACTGAGAAATTGTTAAAGTAGCCAGGAGTGATTTTATATCGTCAATAGTGGTAAATAACATCCAGATTAAAATCAGTTGAAATGAACACATTTGGATATGATTGGTGGTGTTGAAGGGGTACTTGAGTTCATCTGACAGGATGATTAGCGTATACAACATTTGACCTGGCCAGGTAAAGAGGTCATGACATTTGGACATTTCATGCCTGTTTCACACAATTGATGCTACAAAAGGTCTACATCCAGTAAATTGTATTGCTCACATTAAAAGAAAGGCTTGGATACCTGGGGTCACGCCTAGAGGTCATGTTGGTATCCCGACCTTGAGATGCAACTGCTGCATGTGTGTGTGTGTGTGTCTGCGCGTTTATGTGTGTGCTCGTGTGTGCCATCGATGGCAGCATCTGCGTCTTAGTGTGTGACTCTCCAGCGTTGAGACTGAGGCCCATCAGGCTGTGCTCACATGCAATTCAGATGAGCTCCGCAAATCCAGCATGAAATTAAATTTACGACTTGGACCACAACACACACACACACACACACACACACACACACACACACACACACAACACACACACTCCCCTCTGATGGCTGCCCTGATAACACATGGCCCTGGGTGTATGTGTGTGTGTTTATGCTCCAAACTCTCACACGTTCGTTAAGTGGCTTTGCAGCATGCGTCAATATTCTTACATGGTGCGGTGCATTGTTGCTATGATTCATATTTGCTTTAACAGTGTGACGTGTGGCCTGATCGCAGATTCAGTTCTATAACAAGTTGGATATTACACAGATATGACTTTGTGTGTATTGTGTGTGTGTGTGTGTGTGTGTGTGTGTGTGTGTGTGTGTGTGTGAGTCTCCATATTTCTGCATGTTATGTATATTGCCCCACCCTGCCCTTCTGAATAATAGAACATTTCCAACAATAACAATAATACTAATGGCTACTAGCATTACACCACAATCATGGCCACATCCATAACAACTGCTACACACACACACACACACACACACACACACACACACACACACACACACACACACACACGCACACACACACACTTCAATCAACACCAAGTCTGGCCCAATCATGTCAGCCCTAGCTCTCTCCATTTGCATAAAACAATTACCCTGGGCGGACTCAGGGTTCAATGTCGTCTAGACGACATGTTTCACCGTGGTGTCATCAAGCCGTGTGTATGTACGTGTGTGTGTGTGTGTGTGTGTGGGTGTGTGTGTGTGTTTGTGAGTGTGTGTGGGAGTGGGGGGGGGACACACTAGGTTGGTTGTAAATTAGCTAGGGTATGGTTGCTCGGGCACTGGCCGCATCACATCACCCTGAGGCGCATGGGGCTTGGAAGGATTTATTCACATAGATAACAGACAACACACACACACACACACACACACACACACACACACACGCATATGCAAATGAGGCAGCCTGGACACGCATACACACACATATAACGGTGACATGGAGGAGGTAGGGGAGAACCAATATTCATATGGGGCACAGGGCAAAGAGGAGGCAGGGAAATAGGATTGTGTATGGGAGTGGTGTGTGTGTGTGTGTGTGAGTGTGTGTGTGTGTGTGTGTGTGTGTGTGTGTGTGTGTGTGTGTGTGTGTGTGTGAGAGAGAGAGTGTACACACATGTTTGTAGATCTCTTTTTCTCTTTTTCTCTCCATCTCCCTCTCTCTACTAAGCTTTCACCACCCCATTATTTTCTGCTACTGAGCCTCTGCGATCAATACGCGCAACACACCAGGCATCTGATAGAGAGAGAGAGAGCTCCCCCCTCCTCCCCTCCTCCCCTCTGACCGACCAGAGGCCACGCAGAAATAAAAGGAAAAGAATGAAGGAGCGATAATAAACGACAAGACAAGCTTTTGTTTATTTGCTCCTGAACTGCCTTTTGTTTATGAGGGTCACCATTCAAGAGCAATTAGGAGGAGAGAGAGCACAGAGTGTGTGTGTGTCTCAGTCAGCACACACACACACACACACACACACACACACACACACACACACATATCCACATGTACTGTACACACACCCACACACTCACACACAGGCTGTTCAGAAGGCGTACACTACATCCAATCAGATAGCTCTTGTAGTTCTCTCTGTTTAGGAATCCAATTTCAAATTTTGTCTCAGTCTTGCCAGTGTTTGTGATCACTCTAACATTACGGTATTTCCTGGGTGGTCAGATAAAATCAACTTTATTGATCCCATGCAAAGAAAGAAAGAGTGTCACAGAAGAGACAGGAAGTACAGTAACATGTTACCAAAATAAATTACTTATATTCCAATAGTTATGCTAACTTGTATATGTATATATGCATATTTGCTGAAACTTACAGTAGTACATGAAACAGATAATCTCTGAAAATATCAGGTTCCTCAGGCTTGTTCTAGTGCTCTAATGGCATTTGAAAGTTTCAGCAAATATGACATAAAAAGGACCAACTGCAGCTTTAATGCAATAATAAGTAAAGATTCAGACCTTATAGTGCTTTTCAAACCAACATTTACAAAGCACTTAACAAGCACACAATTTCTAACAGACAGGATAGTGGCAGGCACAATGCAGAAACAGCAGCGAGGGAATATAATATGGCGATTGGATGATCTCAGAGTAAACTATTTAAAAGTTTAGGGGCAAATAAGCCATTAGGTTCTTTGATGGACACAATAATTGAGAGATGTTAGTCAGGGACTTCACCATCTAGTGCTTCATAGGTAATAACTAAAATGTTATATTCAATCATAAACGCCACAGGTGGCCAGTGGAGTAATGTGCTCCCTGCACTTTGTTAGATAGTTAGGAAGTACATTACGTACCCAATTTATGCACGCATATAATTATATGGTTCTGACATTTGGCACACATGGTGAGTGGACTTGAAAGGAAGTTACACGTAGGTTGGCTTACAGTTGTTACTTTAAAAAGGTTTGCTTATTGCTTACTTACAAGGTTCCCACATGTTCTGGAAAACCTGGAAAACCTGGAAATTTAGGGACTAGTTTTCTACTCACGGAATATCCTGGAAATTCATTAAAATGACCATATCCAGGAAGTAATCTACGGTGTCCTGGAAGTATTTTTTTGTGTTTTAGCTCTCACTCAGATCACCTACTCTACTGCTGATAAGCTGCGCTGTGTGACCCTTCAAAGTATAAAGCCTAATAATGATCAAATTCATATTTGTTTTTGTGGTTGATAAATACATAGCGATGTTAACTGTATGTGCAACGGACACTTTGACTTTGACTTTTCACTTTGAGAAAAGGTCCGTGTTGCAACAATCCTCTGATACTTTGGTGTCCAGGCGCTGCTCCCAAACAGAGTTTAATGCTGTTTGGTTTTTTTGACTATCGGACTAATGAAAAGTGCTTTGACTAAGACTCTTCTCATCAAGCAACAATTAAGTTGACTATTATGGGGCAGCACTACTTATTATTATTGTATTATTATAACAAAATTATATTCATTTTGTCACTGGAGTGACATTTATGGAATACCACAGTATTTATACTATTATATAATGGAGGGCTTCCTGAATGCTCTTCAGAGAGCGCTGGAGTGTCCCAAGACCCTGGTTAGGTACCGGTGATGGGTTAGGAAACAGTCATACACAATGGTAAAAATGATCTGTAAATTGAATCTGAATATGTGTGTATGCGTGTGTTTGGTTGTGCATGAGTGTATGTTTGCCTGTAAAGACCAGAGGACGTTCACTGCATACCAGTCGACCCTGTTTGTGTTTATGTCTAGCTCCCAGGCTGAGGTCTTGTACAGTACCTGACCCGTTTGTACTATGACCTGCCCCGTATTAAGTCACCCACACACAAACACACACACAAGTTACTAGGGCATCAAGTATGCCTCTTACAGCCTTCTAAATCCTCTGCATGGCTCTGTTATCACAATTTCAGAGCTACAGATGAGCTTTTTTGTGACATTGATTATGTAACATATCACATATATATATATATATATATATATTACAAATGTTCATATTGTTGTTTTTCTGCAAATAGATATAGCGGAAAGAGGAGGAAAAGCAAAAGGAGGAGGTTGGGGAGGGGAGGGGGGGTAATTATCCCTGGCAAAGGGGGTGCCATGCTCTGAATGGAGAGGCAGAGTGACAGGGGCACAGGATGACAAGCCCTTGCCCTTCACACACACACACACACACACACACACACACACACACACACACACACACACACACACACACACACGCGGGCGCGCACACACAATAACAGAGAGAGAGAAAGAAAGAGCTGTAGAGAGAGGGCAGTGGAGGGAGGGAGAGGCTCTGACATCCCCGACCCAGACTGGAGGATTAATGATGAATAAAAAAGAAAGGAGTGCACAAAGGAGAGCGAGGGAAAGAAAGAGAGAGAGAGAGAGAGACCCTTTTTTTATCCCACAAGGATGGATGAAGTGGTATTGCAAGTCAGGCCTCCTAGGGGTAGAGATCTATAGGCACACACACACACACACACACACACACACACACACACACACACACACACACACACACACACGTTTCAAAAGAGCACACATCAGTGTATATGCATGTGAATGCAAGCAGACAAAATGATGAAAATAAACACTTTCTTCATCCCTTCTTCCACTTTATAGACTCCTGCGATCACTTTCAGTAAGTATACTCCTCCTGCATATACACACACTCATGGATAACACAGACTACACACACACTCTCATGCACAAACACATGGCATTGTGAATCAGGGGATGCTTAATCAATGTCAGAATTCAATCAATAGCCCGGTCCCATGTGACGGGGGCTCCCCCACCTCCTCCTCTCCTTCCTCTCCTCTTTCTCTCCGTTTCCTGTCATCTCCCTTTTCCTCTCTGCCTTCCTTATCATTTCCTCTCCTCATCCTCCTCTTCATTTAACCTTCCCTATGCCCTAAAGTCACCAAGAAGGGCACATGCAGTGTTGGTCAATACTCCCCTCATCACGACAGAAATACTGTATGTGCGGCTGAAAACAGAAACTCCCATATCAGAGGGTTCGGTTGTGTGTACATAATTTTATCAACCCACTGAGGCTTTTAAATCATTAAAGCTGTAAAAGAAATATGATTTTTAATGAAAATACAATTGTCTTCTTGACCTCAGTAATCAAAGAAGTGTCAGATTTTGCTGCATTTTAGGATTTGAAAAGACAACAGTGCTGTTTTGTCACCCACATTTCTGCTCATCTGATGTGAGCTACAGAAGGGTGCTCTGCTGCACCTGCACAGTAGCCACACTGTGATGCAATTTGCATCCACACAAGCGTTTCCATGTCGTTTTTTAGAGCAACCACATGTGAAACACCTGAACAACATGGGCACAGTTTAATCTCTTCTTCTCTGTCTTCTTTTCTCTTAGCAAACAACTAAACTGCATCTCAGCCAACATCTGATGAGGGGTGAGACAGACAGCCGGCTGACCAAATCATTATTTAATGGTCATCTGTAAAGAGAATCTGGTAAATTTTCAAAATAAAATACGCTACATCAACATCGTGGCACCAGGCCAGAAGTCAGTCAGTCAGAGGCAGGTCAGAGGAGATTTTAATTGGAGAAACACATACTTTTGTTTCCATTTTAAGGAGAAAATACCGGCCTATGTCATCATTAGCTGGCATTTTAAGATTAGCATACCTCTTTTGGAAAATCTCCATTACGGAGGTAGAAAAGCGCCGTTGTAGTCTGGAATGAGGGCTGAAACAGAAAGAAAAAGATAAGTTCACAAATTAGTGGGGATATGGACATGCTCTGGAACAGAAGTCAGCAAAAACAATGTGGTTGTTAAACAGCTGGCGTTAAATTACTCAAAATATAAACGCATTCACATAAAATTATCATTCGTAAGATTTTCATCATATATACCCTCTTTTGATGCTGTTTGGCCCACATTTTTCAGCAATACCAATTTAATGTCCACAGGAAAGGGGAATAAATTCCCATCCCATCATTGTAATTGGCAGAGCCTGCAAGCATTTCACATAATTCTGACAACAGCAGCTGCTGTTATGTGATCTGGAGTTCAGTATTGCTGTGTCAGATGTAACAGGAGATTGTCCTCTTAATTCTTTAAACAATGTGACTTGATGAATCCACAAGTCGCTCTGTTTCTGTTGCTTTTCTGACAGAGGAGCTACTCATTGTGTGTTTGCTGGCCCCAGTGGTTGCCATTCCACACAGAACTCTGGGACTTGTAGTGTTAAAGAGTTTTCCACCAGTAACCACAGGAGTCACCACATCAACCAGGACTGAAATCTGAGTGTTAAATACAGGAACATGTGAAAAATGTAAAAGTACACAACTGTATATGTAAGTTCAGAGCAGGAGCTGCTGTGACAAACTTGAACAAACTGTATTCTATATTTAAGAGTGACCTTATACAGTATGCACTATGTATAATGTGTGCCTACTTATGTGGTGTGAATGGACTGTGTGCCATATTTTGTGCAAAACAAGTAATACAGTACATCTAGGAAAAAATAGGCCTTGTGATTTACTGCCAGTACATTTCATATGCACAGAGTGTATGTGTGTGTGGGGGGGTGTATTCATATGCCATGGTATGTAGACAGTACTGCCTCTCCCTGTCATCTCCTGGGAAAGGCAGCTTTAGTATCCTCACACACCCTCAGTCTGTACACACACACACACACCGACACACACACCGACGAACAATCAGTGAGAGTTATATTCCTGCAGTGCAGCTCTCTGTTCCTGTTGGGACGTGTGTGTGTCTGTGTGTGTGTGTGTGTGTGTGTGTGTGTGTGTGTGTGTGTGTGTGTGTGTGTGTTTGTGTGTGTGTGTGTTCACTACACAGTATGGACATCAATACTGAAGCACACACAGAGTTGCTGGCAATAAAGTTGTGTTATTAAAAACCCTCATGTTATGTGAGCCTAATGTGATTGTACCATAATGCTTGCTTATGAAGATGTAAATGCTGCTGTGTGGGACTAGTTTACATAGCTGTTATTATTTTGGTGTGTTTAAATGACAGAGAAATACCCTTTGCTTGTCTGTCTGGATTAAATAAGTTCCCCTGTGCTCATAAAAACACAATATCCCATGAGCAGTTATGAAGTTATGTCTGTAGAATAGTGTGTATAATAACGTTTTGGAGCTTGACCTTTCACTCATGCTTAAACCACAGCTTCAGTATTGTCTTGTGTTTATTTGAAGTGCTGTAATTTGAAGCCCTAGCTCTTGTTCCTTCCCAGAGTCAAATTGGAGTCTTTTAACTGACCTGCAGGTGTTAAGACTGCGTGGGAGGCAGCAGAGATGAAGAAAGTCCAATGTTTTGCTCAGCAATTACAACCAGTGGAACATTTGTATTTCATATTTACCAGCCGAGACAGAGTGGCTGGTTTTCATTTCACCTTGTGAGTCTCTTTGTGTGTCATCATGGCAAAATGTGGTCTTGGAGACACCTACTGTAGCGAGAACTACCACAGAAGTGATTTTGAGCACTCCGCCAGGTGTTTGTCTGTCTGTCTGTGGACAGATTGTGCCTGTGCGGTACCATCATAAATGTGCAGAATGCAGTCAAACTTTACAGGTGTGTAGTGGAGAGCAAAATGAAGGTTGACGAGGTCTGAGCATGCATGCTGGACGTTTGGGGGTAGGAAGTAGGGAAGGGGCCACTTTATACTCCTGGCCCAGATTTGTTGGAATCTACACATAACTTCAGAAAATCAGAAAATACTGTTTCAATGGGCAAAATTAGGGGACATGATTTTGGTTGATGGTTGGTACGGTGATTCTACTGGAATGTAGTTTGGCACTAAATTTCTTTTAAAATGCTGGCGGGGTTAGGGTTAGAGTTTTCACACTATTCTGCTGCCATCATGTGATGCTCAGTGGATTGTGTTACTTAATTTGAGATGCTGTGTTGTGATTTATTGTTTTGGCTTTCCCACATCCCCTCAACTGATGTCCTTTACCCAGAATGCTTTTCAACATTATCCAACAATGGTGTAAAGTTGTAAGACTGGAAAAGGCCCTTACCATCCAAAACTGCCTGAAACAGCTGCTGCAAACTTCACATTTGTTAGTCATATTAATAAATATATACCAATAAGTCTGTGTTTCATTTTCAGTAAGCACAATTTGTTTGCTTGTCAGTTGGTTTGCATGCATGGTGACCGTCCTTCCACTCTATCCTTCTATGTCTCTCTGGTGTCAGAATAGATTTAGCAATTGGCAGAGAGAGAGAAGGGTCTAGTGAATGTCTGCGTGGGCTATGTGACCTGTGGTTATAACTAGTGTGTGTGTGCATGCATGTTTGAGCATGTGTGACTGCATATGCATGTGTGCATACCTATATGTGTGTATGCATGTGTGTGAATAAGTGTGTGTGCATGTGACTAGGCCGCCCCGAAGCAGCAGATTTGATCTTTGCAAAGGCTAACATCTGTCGCCTGTCATTTTAGCAAGATTGATGACAGCTACCAGAATGGAGGGGCGAGGAGGAGGAAGAGGAAGGGGTGAGGCAATGTCTAGGACAGTGGAGGAGGAGGAGGCAGTAAGGGAGGGCTGGTGGAGTTAGAGGGCTGGTGCTAACGGACAGGTTGTAGTGGGGTCATGGAAGAGATAGCGAGTTAGACAACCTTCTGGAACTGGATTGTGATTGGAGAGAGACGCTCTGAAATGGGGTGTAGTGCTGATTTTGTTGGGTGATTTGAACATTTTGTCGTAAAGGATCTATTAAAAGAAATGGAATATAATATGAATAACTATATCTTCATTAATGTGTATAAACATATATATAATATACATATTAGCTTGATGTGTATGTAAAAACATCCAGCAAACACAAAACACTCAATAGAGTCCTGTTTCTGAGCGCCTAATGGAGTCCAATATTCATACTTATTTTAGCTCTGTTTTGGTCTCCACCAACTCTTGAGGGAAATATCTGTCTCTTAAGCCAACCTGGGGGTCGGGATCCCCACTAGGGGGTCGCCAAAGCTTCATGGGGGGGCCACAATGCCTTCTAGATTTTAAGGGATGCAAGAAAACGTATTACTTACTAAATATACACAATAGGCCTATATCTAAGAATTCAGTCTAACTCTGTAAATAAAACTAAATGAAATAGTTTGCTTATATAGTATGTATGATTGTTAAAAAATGGGAAAATATATATAATACAGACAGAGAAGTGTATAAAAAGTTCCTAAAACCATCAGAAAACTCACCTCTGATGTAATCTACAGGAAATAATCTCAATAAAGCTCATAATTAATCCAAACCGCCCCTGCAGTTCATTGTACAGTTTATCAGTTGTTGTCCACTGTTAATATCCATAAACTGTCAGGTGTTGTCAGTCAGTATCATAGAAAAGGTTGAGGCACTGTCTTAATATGCTAACTAGTGCTGCTGACTGCTGCTAACTGCTATTTGGTGCTTGGCAAGTACCATACATCTGGTTTATGAGAGTATTTTTTGCTAAAGCTGCCTGCTACTGCAACAAAACACTAGGTAGTCATTCTGTTTGGAGCTATAGGCGACAACTTTCATGTTAGACATTAGCCTATTCACTTGGTCCACAGTTAATAGAAAAATATTGGTCATTGAGCTTAAAAGAAAATCCCTGACATTCTGACAGTTTCCCTCTCAGTAATTTTTTCAAAAGACCTTGTAGATAATATCTGTTCTTGTCTGCTGGCTACTAATGCTGTAGCAGCTACATGTTCCGAGTTACAGCATTTACTCATGCCGATAGACAGTTTTTTGTATCCTACATTCGCAAAGTCAGGAAGCTTTCTGGATTAGTATGCTCCCCATTATAACATACTGGATATGGAAAAAAATCACCATTTACAACTTTACATTGTAATCATTTTTGCTCCATTCTCTTTTCATTTGGCTCTCAGTGTGTCCGCAGGGACAAGTCCCTGACCGCTGTACACACAGGCTGAAATAAAAAAAGTGAAAACCTAATTAACTCCAGAGTGGAGATATTATCCAAACAGACAGAAAGAGAAGCTACACTCGTTTAAAGCAGTCAGCGCGGGTCATGCTCCATGAATTATTCAAGCTGGCCGCCAGTTTGCAGAGCGAGTTTTAAGTGGACAATGACCCTGTGCACACTCATTTAGCCTGTGCCTCGGCTAACAAGGCTAAGTATTCACCGACTCTCCACTATCCTCCACTAACAAGCTAATGGAATTTCAATCAAGAGGATGCACTGAATGGCTTAACATGGGTGGGCCTCGCTCTGGCCCTCTATACACACACACATATCAATATTCAATTAGATCTGTGGGTTTTTCAGCCTGGTCTTGTTAAGTAAGAAGTTGTGGAAAGGGAAAGCTTGCAAAGGCCAAAAGGCTAGTTCCAACCAGGGGTCGATAACTTAAATAGAAGTCCGTAACTTTCTGTGTAATCACAACCTTGGCACAGACAAAAAGTGGCGTTTGGAAAAAATAACCTAATGTAAAAAAATACAGCTCATATACGGAGAGCTGACATGGCTAACATGCTACAGTCAAGGATTATTAAAAATAATCACCCATTTTAAGACTCCTGGACACTTAGAGCCATGGCAGTTTCACCAATTAGCATAAATGTCTTAAGGCAGAAAGTGATGTGTTAATCAAATTAATGTGGTGTTATATAAGGTATTTTAAACATGATGCCATAGTGTGGAATAGGTCAGTATAACTTCACAGTAAAACACACTGGCTTCATTTCTGTTAGTCAGAGGTGCATTTTACACTGGTAATTGCACACTGGAGCGGTTTTATCACCCACAACACACACACGCACACTTATATAAAGACATGCTGTATATCAAGGTATTAATACGTAGATCTTGAGATATACAGAGATATGCATAAACATGGAACGCACCTTTACTGCTTCTCAGTGATATAAGAAGAAGAGATGTTGATAAAGTGGTTTAATCTGGCTAAACTCATAGTTTATTTGTCTGTGAAGAGTCCCAGTCCACTAGATCACACAATCCATAGAAGTGCAGTCAAATGCAACTGGACTCCTGAGGACAAGATTTCTTTAACCATCACTCACTCAAGAGGAGGTCGCCTACGACAATATTTGTTAGTCACCTACACCGTCCTTCTGACGGAGGAAGTCTAACGGTGTCAATATTCTCCAACCAGAAAGCTTTTCAAATGTTCTAAAAGCATCTTAGATTTCTGATGTTGGGGGGGATGATTTTCTCTGACGGTAAACCTTCCTACGTTAATATATTTACAACCTGTCTGATCATCTGACCACTAGGGGTTTTTTTTGCTCCAAGACAATTAATAGAAGAGACAACAGACAATGAATAAGAAATATCTTTTAAATTCAAACAGAGTTTAAAGTTTAAAGCTTAAACAAACTTTAAGGCCTCTCAGTGTGAACAATGTGTGGGTTTTTGTTGTCACAATGCACCACAGACAGATTGAAGAGAAAAAAGGCCACAATTAGCTTGGATTCATTTTCCAACTGTTGCGGCACCTTAATTTCAGAGTTCATCGAATGTCAAATGAAAAGTCCTTGTAGCATTGCATTGCAGGAGAATGTCAATTCCATCTTATGTGCCAAACTAGTTGATGCGTTCAATTGAACATCTAAAAAAAAAAAAAAAAAAAAAAAAATGGGAGAGGGACAAAAAGAGAGCGAGCTTTATTCCAATTGGCTATGAGAAACAAAAGCCCACTCAACCTTGTTGATAGAAATTGCACTTGAGAGCAGAGCTGGCGAGTGCTACAGTAAATACTGATTAATTTGAATTCTTAATGAATAGGCGCCAAGTCTGAGAGAAGGAAATGTATTGAAGGAATGTGGCATGTATTCTTCACAGAGGTAAAAAAAACAAATGGATGAATAAAGGAGGGTGAAGAGGGGAATAATTAATTAGTTTGCCAGAGTGAAGTGTGCATTCAAATTGAAGGGCACACTGACTAGGCTTGCACACACAAATGCTCAAGAAGGACAAGGTGTGCAACTAAAGTTAAGCAGAAATCAAAGTCCAAGGTCCGTGTGGATTCCTGAAAAATGTCAGTGTCCAAATACTTTTTTAAAGATCTTGGCTTGTTTAGCAGCAGGCCAATAACACCTTCAGTGACAGAAAGAGTCAAATGTGCAGAGAGTGGTGTAAAGACGTCTGAATCGGGGTGTAATTTGAGTTAAAATCTCGTTGTTTTGTCTTCATGTTATTTAGTGGGGAAATACTGTACTGTCAAGCTTCTTTGGTGTCTCTTTATCATTTGACACAGGGAACCTGTTCTGTCTTTACTGCACGTTATTGCCCTCATGCTCTGTGTATGTGTTTTGTTCCATTCTCCATTGTGCGATGCAGGTACACAGTTGTGTCTTTTAGTGTCGAAGGAAGCCTTGACATGACATCTTTCTGCATTTGAACGGCCGAGACAAAGGCAAAACACAACGCGTGTGCGCTGCCTGTCTCCCAGGAGTGCGAAGGAGAAAAAAAAAATGAGGGAGAAGGAGCGGGATAAGGGAGAAACGTTATGCAAATGGCTTTTATAAGTCGAGTCGGGCATGTTGTCGTGACACTGTCTATATTTAAAACAGGTCACCTTAACCCCACCCCCGCTGTCTCAATGACAGACACCGAGTGAGGCTGCGCTGACATCTGGATGTTCCACAATTGCAGCAACACACGTGCACGGACACCGACACATGCACAAAATCAAAGGCATTGCTGGATCTTATTTGCATATTCAAACACACACAATGCACATGCGACACACACACACACACACACAGCATGACAATGGCTATGATATATGTATATATGTAAAACCGGCCAGCCCATTCTCTGCAGGCCAGGACCCAATCATTCCAGCGCGCTGAGCAGAGAGACAACCAGTCAGCCACTCAGCCCGGCAACAGAGGTGACAGAAGAGAATACCTGACCCTGGTGCATTCACCCGTCCCTCCATCCATCCCTCCCCTCCTTCATCTGCTGGCCCCCTCGCATTCCCTCACTCCTCCATATTCAACAACAGCCGCATGCATGCATGCATACGAGCCCTGATTTTATGGGGCCATCGAGTGGCCGTGAAGAATGGCTACCGCCTATTTACCCCCCCCTCCAGGCCCCCAGGCTGTCCATTTTAATGGAGACGAGATGGCACTGACCAGCACTCCCTCTCCATCCTTCGTCCCCAAACCTCCATTTCAATAATTTCATCACTTCATTTGCTTTTTTTCTTTCTCCCCCCTCTGTTGCCTTGACCTAGATACCATTGAGGTAGAGTGACACTTCTCCCCTGGCCAAAGTGGGACCCCTCACATCTTGCAACCATTACCCCACCATATTGGCATCTTTCTCTCCCTTTATTTTCCCTATCAGTCTCTCTCTCTCTCTCTCTTTCCCCTCCCTCTCTCGACTGTCCATAAAATATGCCTCGGCGTTATCTCTCCCCCCACGCAGGAGAATAATGAAAGGCAGTGGCATGACAGATTGGACATAGATGAGATTGCCGCTGTGACTATATGCACGGCTCGCCTCGGCCCCAGCTTTGCATCTGAAATGGAAAAAAGGGTGGAGGGCATGTGTGTGTGTGTGTGTGTGTGTGTGTGTGTGTGTGTGAGAGGCCGGGGGGGGGGGTGCAAAGGATGTTGGGTGCAAGGGGTGACAGTAGGCTTGAGGGGCAGTGGTGTGGGAGGGGAGGGAAGAGGGGGGGTATAGCGGGTGGTAGTGTGTAAGAAAAAAAGGGGGGGATGGATGGGTCTGTGTGGCTGATGGGTTTGACGTTAAAGGGGAGGCAGATGCCAAACTGTGTGTGTGTGTGTGTGTGTGTGTGTGTGTGTGTGTGTGTGTGTGTGTGTGTGTGTGTGTGTGTGTGTGTGTGTGAAATGACTGTATCACAGCCAAACAGAGCAGAACTGACCCTCTGACTGAATCTGTACGATATATTAAATACTGCACTTTTCCTCAGGAGCATTATTGTGATCACCATCGGTGTGTACAGTCACTCCGAATTGACTGATTGGCAGGTCGAGATTAAGCAGATTACAGCCGGCGAGCGGCGGCGCGAGGGGCTGCTGCCAAGATGGCTGCTGTGGCACGGCGCCAGCAGGCAACATGTAGGCACCTGTTACTGCTGCGGTCGGACATCATGCTTAGCCACGGTGCCAACAACTGCTGCTACAGCGGGGGGTTAACAGGGGCAGGGAGGGGGAAAGCTGTTCTGCTCTGATGGAGATAGCCTCGTATTACATTACTGGACCACTACGGGTGTGGGCTTTAGACATGTAAACAGAGTCAATAAAAATTATATAAATATATGTAAATCATTTAAAATGCATTCATTAAAAGACACAAACGAACAAAAAACAAACATTATTGAGACCGGAGAAGATAGCGTACATATTTTAAAAAGTTGAAAGTTCAATTTGTGTTATTTCATTAAATGCTTGTAATATAAAAGTTTTTATTTACCACATATGTGTACAAGAACGGGCATTTATTTGTACCAGACTTGTATTAGACAGGCCTTTTAAATGATATATTCCACATTTTATCATATTAACATAACCTTTTTTAATTTAAACTTTACCATTTGATATTAAAAGCCCCCACATTTACCTGCATGGTAAATTGAGGATGTACATTCCCACACTGTTCATGCAGTACAATAACAGTCATATTCAGTGCTGGCCAGTAAGGAATTACTAGTGATAATATTACATTAATAATATATATATATAAAGTTTTATTTACTACTATAAACTAATTTAAACTAATTACTAATACATTTCAGTAATAATATTAGTTACCCCCACCAAAAAGTAATTAGTTACAAACTTACTTTTATTGTCACCCCCTGATTTGAACAATCCAATCACATCCTTTGATGACATTTTAATGGCTGGAAATGTTTTATTACTTTGGTTTTAACAAACAAAACTGCATTTTAATCATTGTAAGTGTGAATTGTGGGGAGAAATGACACAGTGTTGTGAGGAGTAGGAGAAAAGTTACTTTTTGCAATACTGGTCACATCACAGTACTGTGTAGAGTTTTTCTTTGTTTCCACTCACAGATTCTTCTTTGTCATGCAATGACATTTCACATTAAAAGCATTCCACCTGCTCAAAGGCAATAACCTGATAGGCTCTTATTGTGAAGCATCGTCAGGAAGTGTTTAGTGAGGGTATAGTTTAAAGTAGAAGTGACTGAATTACTGAACTGATTATTGATCGAGTATTTGTGTTCAAAAAGAGAAACGTAGTGCAGTGAAAATGTACATTTACTTTGTGAGGCCCCCTCCCCTTCTTTGTGCAGGCTTTTATTTGAGACCCAGCGTTGATTAAATATTGGCTTTTACAGTATTTAAGGATTTACAGTGCTTAATTCAAACCACACTTACATGAAAATGTAAAAAAAAAAGTACTCGACTACTCAGTTACACATTAGGATTAATTACTATCACCTTTATAATACAATTTATTTATACAGTTTCAGGTTACAAGGACAGTGCACACTACTGAACATCTAAATGTGCTAGTTTAGCCTTCCTGGCTAATTTTCAGCTGCAGTCCCAGGGCAGGTGTAATGACATACAAAAGATGTATAAAATACATTGAACAGGAAGAACAAAGCTGTGCATATAGCACACTTCATAAAACACACAAACTACTTAAAAACAAGGACTCTTTTTTTCATTTCTCATTGTAAACTGAATAGTTTAATACATAGATAGACATAACAACAAATCTAAATATGTCAAACTGTGATATTTATATATTTATATACATTATATTTTGGCACATTATTAATTTATGAATTAATCAAAACATAGATACGTTAACTGATATTGAAAATCTTACTGTGTCAAAGACACATTTTCTCTGTGATTCTGCATCAGATGTTGGTCTCATAATAAAAGGTTCTTGTTTCCAGTTTGAGTGACATCTTACACCTCTAAAAATACATTTGCAGGGGAGCAGAAAGACCACATTTATCCCTTTAAAGACACCGAGGTGGAGGAGAGAAAGAAGAGGAGGAGGTGGTGGAGGAGGAGGTGTGTGTGTGTGGGGGGGGGGTTAAACGCGACGTTTTTTGGCATGGAAGCTTGATCCGTGTTGCGGCTAAGCTGAAAACGAAGCTGACATGACCCAGAGTGAAGCAGGTAAACAGGCCCAACCTGCTTTGCCTGGGGTGACCATCTGGCCCTGTCTCATGGCGAAGCAGCCTGCAGGATGCACGCATGCACACACACTCTCACACACACATATGCTGGTGTACCTGGTGTCCCCGCTCTCTCTCTCTTTTTGTTTTTGTCTCTCAAAAGCTGACATGCTTTGGCTGCGAGCGATGGGAGGCATCAGGTAGGGGAACAAGCAAAACAGGTATATGCGCCACACACACACACACACACACACACACATATTCACAGAAACACAGACAACATATGGTGATCGGGCACAGTGTTGTAGTCCTTAAGTGGTGCTAACTTGACCCGAGGCAAGAAAGACAGAGAGGGAACGAGGGGAAGAAAGAGGCAGAGAGGAGGAGGAGGGAGTTGGTTAAAATTGTTGCAAATTATTGATGCACTGTTACAGATACCTGCTGGCACAACACGACTCTCTGTCTCTGTCTGTCACACTCACACACACACACACACACACACACACACACAAACGTGCAAACATATTTCAGCTTCTAACTTTGCTTTATTCCTAAAAAGCCTTCACGCTGTCAAGTTTTGATTTAAAACAACCTATCATCCTCACAAGTCTCCTCCAAAAAACTCTAATTAAAATGTATTCTGCCGCCATCAGCAACTTGTTCATTATGCAGAAACAAAGGGAGGCTCTTTGAGAGCAGAAGAAAGGCTTTTCTGCTGTTATGTCTTTGGCCTTTGCCAGGGACAGCGTGTATTGTGATGTTTCACACAAGATAAAATATTCATAAAAATGAAGGGAGCAAAGTTCCAGGGATGGTGGGGCGCGGAGGGGGGTGGAGAAAAAAAAAGTTAATGAATATGAGTAATCAAATTCGCTATCTCCTCCTTTTTTATTGAAAATCCTTTTTTTTAGTTAATTAGAGCCTATTACTATTCTAATTGGCTGCGTCTTACACGTCCAGTTCAGTAGCGTCATTATGGAGCTATTAAAGAAGAGCCACCGAGATGGAGGAACAGAGAAAGCATAATCAACCAATCAATTAGGATCTTTGAGGAAAATGAGCTTTGCTACATTATCACGTTTGATCTTATGTCCTTGGTTTAGCTGCCGAGTGTAATTTTTTCTTTTCTTTCTTTCTTTTTTTTTAAGTGGATACATCAGCCAAATGTCTAAATTCTTTCATAGACTCTGCTGCTGTGATTAGTGGGGATGCTATACTTCTTTATTTTGTGAAACACTGACACAGTGATTCACCGGGGGACACTTTAGTCATGACCTTTTGGGGTTTTTTGGAACATTTTGTGCCATATGAGCTTAGAAAAAAATAGATGAAATGTCATAGAATGCCAAGAAAATCATTTAAAATCATCAAATTGAAAGCTTTGTGAATGTACATTTGCTTTTGCATACAGGCTTTGTAATATCAACCGCACGATATGTGTCCAGTTGTTATGGATGGACAGCTGTCCACCAGACCTTTCTACCCCTGCTGTCCGCTATAGTAACCCACTCACTGTGCTGTAATCTTTTGCAGGGGACTGGGTGCTAATTAGCAGATTTACATATAATCCAGCCAAGACATAACAGAGGAGGAGAACATGAGCAGAGAGAAGAGGAATGCATCCCATTAATGCCAACGTTCAAATGTTACACTTCACCTTTTCTTTCTCTTGCTACTCCTGCTGCCTGAGAGCTTCCAGGATTCCAACAATAAAAGTTAAACGCTGAAATTGTTTTCCTATGACCAGATTAACCTGGTGAGATGCCCTGAGGTCGGCCCCCTTACAGACCCCATGTTTTTGGTAATTTGGTCCAACACAAGAATGGAAGCTGAAGTGCATTTCTTAATTTGTCAGTACTTGTGTTTTCCTTTTGTCTTTCTAGTTCATGTAACTTGGGGGAAATATTGTACTTTTCAGCTATAATTATTTACTTTGCAGTTATAGATTTTATTTTTATCAAATATATGATCAGCTTTTAAAATATAACACATTGTTGTAGATGTAGACACAATGTTTTGGATCAACAAAACAAAATGAACACAACAGTTTGCATCAATCTTTTTGAGTTAATACAACTTCTAATAAAGTTAAGTTCAACAGTGAATTAGGGGAATAAACATTTCCTTTACAATCAAAGGTATTTTTAATTACCACTTAATAGACACATGGACAGAAGAAGCTTTCACTAATGTTATTAGTAACACCTTTCCTCTCATGACAGATTCAAATATCTGCTGTGGGAAAGGCTGCCTGAGAATGAATAATATGGGGCGTTCAGGGCTCCTGAGGGTCTGGATCATCCCACTTTACCCAGTTGGTAATCCGGCCTTGGTTTTCTTATAATTACTTCTCATGTGCTCTAGAGCAATACCAGGTCTATGGCATTAAACCAAGTCAGCTCTTGTAGTTACTCTGATGTTGAATAATAGACCAATATTGATATTTGAGACTTGAATTGACGGATATTTTGGTTTTCTTTTTAATTGTAACGATTTAAAATTGATGACAGTTTAATGACGACACTTTTTAAATATCTTCAAACATATCAGCAACCTAATATCAACCCAGCCAATTTACAGCTGTAATAGAAACACAATTACAGAGTCGTATTTGTGTCATATGTGATAGAAACTTTTGTACCTTCATTTTATCACTACAGCTGAAAGCATCACGTTGGACTTTACAGTTTGGATGTTGCAGGGTGGATCCATGAAGTGCGAGCTGTCTGCTCACTCTGTTATTAAGTCCCCCTGTATCTTCTCTCCCCTAACATCCACACCAGCTTCCCTCTGAAGACAAAGTGGAGCCACGACTGAGGACAGAGAGGATATTATTTGGTGAAGGTGATGACACATTAGATGTAGGTCACCAAAGTATCAGATTAGAAGGAAGCCAACGTTCACTTGATATTTGCTCTCCATTATAGTGATAAAAAACTACAAGGTCAAATTTGGACTTAAGCTGAAGTACGGCGAGTTCTGCGCCTCTTCATACACGTTCGGAGCAGATTGAAGCAGAGATAGAATTTAAACACAGAGACGGGGGAGAGAATCATAATGATTTAAGCAATACATTTTCAGTCTGCCGAGCAGTGGCGGCGGCAACAGAATCTGTAATTATCCCAGGAATTCAATAAAAGCGAGGAAGAACAAAGAGCGAGGAAAACAGTTCACTGGTAACCAAAGCGGTTTTGTGAATCGCCACTACACTGGTACAGGATAACACCAAAGATAATAGCTTCTTCTTCTTCTTCTTTTTTTTTTCTACCTGAAGAGCAACTTCACAGGGGTGCCACAGTGTTCGGAGGCAGAATCGATAACACTATCAAAGGGCAGAATCTCAACCTTAATGAAAGGAAAGAAAATACTGCGGGCTACAGGCGCTCAAAGACCACTAGAGAGCTCTGTGTATCAACACGCCTGAGACTAAATATGAAATCAATTCATTACACCCTTTATTTCTTTCTCAAACACTGTCCGGCACTGAGATAACAAATTTACCTGCTACCTCCTTTATTTTCCCACTTCTTTCATTCTTTCTCTTCTCTTTTTCCCTCCTCTCTCCCAATTAATGGAGAGACAAGCAGTGGACACTTTCCAGCGACGGAAGCAGCATAAATAGATTAAATTGCAGAGGAGATTATAATTTATCATTTCTTTATTAAAAAGTAATGCGGGTGAATTAACTTTGAATTAAATTCTATTTGCATGGCATTACTGGAATCATCTGTGTAAATGGCTTAAAATCCCAAATGGGACATTGTTCCCTCCAACAGTATAATTGTAGAGAAAGAACTTTTTTTTCCTTTATCCAGGAAATTATAAGAGAGCAGGAATTAATCTGAAACTGTTGGAACAGTGTGAGAGGTGAGACTTTAATCATGCCACACAAAAATATCATTACGCTTTTCAAGAACAGTGCAGAGTTCTGTCTTGTGGAAACTTCAGGAGGTTTAAAATAAAGTTAAATGTTTTTAGCCCTCCAAGGGGAAAACTTTGGGCATCGGGAAAGAAAAGGAAAGCTGTAATGCAGGATTTTATTCCTCCTCTTAGCTTTAAGGTTGGACATTTGTTTTGACTTTTGACTTTTTTGTGTGTGAGTAAAGTTCTGTGGGTTGGATGTTGTAATGATGTTGCATGTTGCCTTCTGTGGAGTCTGCCATGTTGAACCACAATGTTTCTACAGTAGCCTAGAATGGACAAACCAAACACTGGCTCTAGATGGGGCCTTTTTCACAAGTCACAGCCCATTCTCATTCCCAGGTCGTCAAACACAGATGTGAGCGGTGTTCAGTTAGTTGCAATCTACAGCTCCATCCCTAGATGCCACTAAATCCACACTGGTCCTTTAATACTGATCCATTAATGCATGTGCAGTATTTGACTGTTGTTAAAATAGCACTAAGTACTTAATACATTGTTGATAATCAGTCTATAGCAATGTATCATTTGCACAATCTTATCAAATGTTTTGTTATGTGAAATCTTACCCTTCAAAGTGAAGTAATTACAGCTGTCAAATAAATGGAGTAGAAAGTACAATATTTCACTTTGAGCTGTAGTGGAGTTGAAGTAGAAATCAGCATAAAACTCAAGGCTCAAGTCTTGTGCACGTTTACAGCACTAGCAGCTTTTTTTTTTTTTTTTATCCAAGAACTGACTCGACAAGCTACATTTTCAAGTTCATCCAGTTGATTTTTAAATGGTGTCTGAAACAGGTCGATCACCACTGTTGGATTTACCTGGTTCTCCCCCTTCGACGCAACATGGCTGCTTCAATAACTTTTTTATGGCACAGTTTAATGAAATGGTTTAAAAGAAGGAGGCGAGCAGGAGAAAAAGGCAGACATTGATGAGCATTTTGATTGGCACATGGCTCATGGGACGTACCAAATGAGGGAAGACCCAGGGGACGGGAGGAGATCTGATTAGCTGGGCATGGTGGAAAAATGGAGTGTACCACGACTAATTCAAGACAGAGCAACGGGAGATTGGAAAATCGCCCAAGCCTCATACTCCTCATTGCAGTTTTTTATTGAAATTCAATACATCTCAGCAAAATGTCTCCTTGCCTCTCTTTGTTTTTACAGTGGACAGTCACACACATAAATTAGTTCACGAAACACACTTATCTGCCATTTCAAATGCACACAAACAGAGATTCACACACTGAAACACACACACACACACACACACACACACTGAGGGCTCATTTTTCTCCGAGTGGAGTATGTTTTCAGTTCAATCATCACTCTTTGATACTGAGCCATTTTGCACATGCTCAAGGGCATGTACTGAATATGTGGAGGAAGAGTGGTGAAACACACACCCCACACACCCCACAACACACACACACACACACACACACACACACACACACACACACTCCAACATACATCCGCTGATTGTGATTGGCCTGGATGGTTTGGGTGTTAAGGCGGTGGTGCAATAGTCTCCAGCACAGTGTCAGAGCCGAGCCCAGCTGTGGTGACTATTGATATGGCTGGCACAGACAGGGGCACCCTGAGGCCACAGCAGGCTTCAGCTTTAGTTAAGTGCAGCCTAAAGTGGCCTGGGAAGAGCTAACGTATGAGGAGTGACAAGGTTCAGCGCGGTCTACATGCTGGTTTTAACTGATGACTGTGGAGTGATCTGGGCTGATGGGGTGCTGATGGGAAGCTGCAGCACTGCAACGTGTTCTCACTCCCGCCTCATCAAATACTGCAGCACGATCAGTGGCCCTAAGCTTGCATCAGTTCTGCACATGAAGTGTCAATATCAATAAACAGTACAGCATTCTCAACTGAAGGTCCACTCGCTCACTTGTTCTGGCGCAGCATCACATGGTCTTCATTAGCAGATTGTTTTTTCAAAGTTTATGTCACCAAGAGACATCTGAATTTCATTCTACAACCTTGTGTTCTGAATGCCAATAGAACAACCTTGGATCCTTTAAAAAACTGTCCCAACTCCTTCTGCTGATAAAGACAGTGTGCTACGGTCAAAAGTTCCAGAAAGAACGAGTAAGTGGACCTTTAGTTGAAATTGTTTTGTCACTTTCTGTTTCCAAAGTCAACAATGAAGAGTCAAGCTCAACTTAGCTAATGATGTAGTCTTACCGTTCTCATGTTTCCCATAGTATTAGAGATATTAGCTATACAACCAGCGTTCGCCTTTCACTATTTATTAGCATGCTAATCAGTTTTTAGTGAGAGAAACATCAGTTGCATTTTGTACGTTGTGACATTTCTGTATTCACTTTTATTTTCTACATTGGCATTTTGTTTCTTTATGTCGAGTGTGTGTTGTTAAATTGGTGAAAGTGCATCTTAAATTTCTTGTATTTTTCTAAATGTACTTTCTATAGCAAGTCATTCTGAAGGCCTTTGTAAGGACATTTGCTCTTATTTAAAGATTTTGCTAAAAGGCTGCATGTAAAGATTTAAAACATCATATATCTCATACTAATTATATGTTAGAATATGCAGATGCAGTCATTTTATGAACATTTTTCTGTATGTTCACATACATGCAAACATATTCTGAACATGTCATGGCTGCACATACATACTTAATTTACGTCTAAACTATATTGATTTACTCATTAATGTGATTTTAAAAGACAAAATTGCATCCTATATGTACATACAAATATATAAATATATATATATATGAAATAGAAACCTGGGGTTTCTGTCGACCGAGTGGTTAAGACGCACACCGTACAGCGTGATCACGGGTCTGTTTCAGCTTGGGACCGTTGTGGCATGCCAGAAATGTCTAAAAAGTGCTGAAAAAAGACTGAACTCCTCCTTCTTTTTGGTCATATCTTTGTTTCAGATCCTGCCCTGATTTCATGAGAATCTGCAGGGACTGACAGCATCCCTGGCTGATTGGAACTTTTCACAAAGAGAACTGTGTGTTCGTGTTGTCTGAGCTGAGAGATAATGTAATTCATGTGCACTCACACAGACATACACGTAAACACATAGGGGGTAGGGGCAGTAACAACAGCCCACCTCTCTCTTTATACCCCCTAATGCCTCTTTCACACCAAAATCTAAATCTCTTTTTAATCACTTCCTATAGAGATTTTTTCTATTTTTCATTCGCTCTTACTCTTATGTTTCCCCTTTTTTCATCCCTTACTTTCTTGCACCCTCTCCTTCACAGACTTTCTCTTATCTCCATCTGTTCTTGAATACTAACATACTGTATATGCTATATACACACTCACATGCATATGGACAAGTGCATGCAGAATCACTCTCGCTCACACACACACACACACACACACACACACACACACACACACACCTACCCCTAGTGTCTTGTCCTCCCTCTCTTCTTGCCTTTCCCTTTCATTCCCCCTCTCTCTGCATTTGCTTGGAAAATGTTTGAACTCTTCGGCTCGCTAAGATGTTGCTGAAACAGAATATGAATTAGTCCCTCTCTTTCACCCCCCTCCACCCCTCCCCGTCCGTCCCAGTGCTGCCGCTGCTGCTGCTTATGCCTAAGACGCTCTGCCCCCCACCAACCACCAACCCCTCCCCATGCATAAATAATAAAACAATACAAAAGGAGGAGAGGCCCGCTGTCTAGGCACACATGAAAGAAGTGCTGAACTCATAGCCGGAATGACAGGATTCAAAACTTCCTCAGAGAGAGTGAGCGGGGTGGGGGGTGGGTGGGGAGCTGGGGGTGTGTGTGTTTTTGCATCCATACACTGTGTGCTTGCCTACTGTTTGCTTACTCCACACCACCTTTCCATGGAAATCTCCACAGCCTACTTAGTTTCTCATTGTATTTTCCTTTATTGGCATGCTAATATCATCACCTGCGCTCATTTGGTAAAATCTCCTTAAAAGCAGTTTAAAAACAATTTTTTTCATCCAACTCGGTTGTTTGTTGTGGATAACTGAGAGCCAGAGTTGTGGGTATATGATGCAGCAGATTGTAGTTGCCCTCTGTTGGCTGCTGGGTCTCAAACTGTCCTCACTACCACCTGTTTGCCGGCCATTAATGAACCATCTTCTTCATCAGGTGATGGATGTCCTCTGACTGGAGTGGCAGGGGTCGTTTACTAAATGATAGATCCAAAAGTCAATCCTGACTTATTTTGACTTTACCGGACTGCGCGCAATGGTTTGTTACACAGAACCATCTGGGAAGTCACAGCAATCATACTTGGCAGGTGATTGGATGAACGTGTTGGCTAATGGCACCACGTGTGTGTGTAGTGATGTTGTAGTGATGTAACTAATCCTCACACTCTATTAAAATGATTTCTTATGATTTCTTATTGTATATTACATAAATCTGCACTTTATATATGCACACACATATATATATATATATATATATATATATATAAGCAGGAACATGTCTACAACATTTTCAATCTGCCAGACATGGGGAACATACTCAAATTTGAGAAAGCTTTAATGAAAGCACTTTTTATATGATGAACTGTACATTACTGATGATTAAAATTTTTATTCAGAATTCAGAATGAATCAAAAATAAACAACTACACATATTCTGATATGAGATAATATCAGTAAATTAAAAACTACAAATTTGTCACTCTCACTAAAATGTAACTACACATGGAAAAACCCATCTGCTAAACCAAATGTCAGGACATAATGATTCTGTAAAGAATAACCTGAGTAATGTTCAGTGATGACACTTTTGGCAAGACTTACATATTAATGGAAGATTCTGGATTTTGATTTAGATTTCAATGTACGGTAGATTTTGTTTTCTATGTATAATAACAGAATCATTATGTGTGCTTTGAAATGGTTTAAAATCCATAAGAAATTAAAGACAATTCACTTCTGATTGTTTACATTTAGCTTAGTAAAGGATTATATGTGATAAAATATAAAGTAAAGATGCAGACAGAATGTGCTGTAATATATTACAGTAGGCTACTCGTGGTGTTTATAAGAAGCCTTACAACAAAATAAAAGTTGTGTTGTGAACCGTGGGCTTGATGCACACACACACACACACACACACACACACACACACACACACACACACACACACACACACAAACACACACAGCCTCTGATGTTTCTATCAGAAGAATTGGACCTTTACATTGATTTTATGGACATAAAATTCACATACATCCAATTTTATGCTGACTTGGTATTTATCATCTTCGCCTCTCTTTTTCCTTCCCACCTTCCATTTTCTCTCTCTCTCTCTCTCTCTCTCTCTCTCTCTCTCTCTCTCTCCTCATCCCCTCCCTTGTTCTCCAGGTCTCTCTCTCTCTCTTTCACTTTATCTCTCTCCCTCTCTCGCTCTTTTTGAAGTCTGCATATGTATTAAGAGGGATTTTGTTGTCCCCAGACACCAATTTACATAAAGTGCATGCCATCATCAGTTCAAGAGAGGCAAATTATTTCCCTGGCAACATCACACTTCCTCCTTCTTTTATTATTTATTATTTTTTAACACAGTGCAAGCTGGGGCTTGTTAGGACCATTTAGCCAGATATGCTAAATATTGCTCTCCTTAAAGCGCCTTCATCAATGAACAGCGACGGGGGTGGGCCGGCACCCAGTAGAAATTATTGAATTAAGGACTCGGCCAATCATTTAGCAATTCCCCCACAGCCGAAGCTGCAGCCTGCCTGCATTCATGAGTGTGTGTAGCTGTGTGTTAACAGTGCGTGTGTGTTGGACCCTGTATGTGTTCAGCATCAGATTTAATGTAGTGGTGTGTGTTCTTTAAAATATATATATTAAAAACTGAATGGAAAGCTGAGAAAAAGGAATGAAAAAATTAGAATATTGACTGGATGGCCAAAAGTATGTGGACACCTAAACATTACTCCCACCTCCACCCTTCTGGTTTTGTTCTTTCCACCGAGTGTTGAACCTGGCTTTGTTCCCATTCAGATAAAAGAACATTAGAGAGGTCCAGCACTGATGTTGGTTGATAAAGGCCTGGCTCGCAGTCAGCGTTACAGTACGCAGTACTGTCACAGTTTTGGATAGGTTGAGGTTTGGGCTCTGTGCAGACCAAACTGTAAAAAGAATATCTTTGTAGAGCTGGCTTTGTGGCATTGTCATGTTGAAACAGGAAAGGGACAGATAAACTGTTTGGAAGGACTTTTAAATGCTGTAGTAGATGTTTTAATGGGTCTACTCCGTTCCTACTATCAGACACGACTCAGGCCACATCCAAGTTACACTCAGTCTGTTTCCACTCAGTTATTTTATGCCCAAATTGAAAGTCTGAATAATAACAGGCAGACAGAAATGCATTACCAGCTCTGATCATGATTATCATAGTCAGAAAGTGTGTCTTTTTGACCCAAGACAAAGATTGGGAACAGTAAAGTGCAGGAAAAAATCACATATATTGCAAATCTTCTCAACTGTAACTGCTTGTCAGTTGGTGGAGCGTCATCCTGTTGCCAGTGTCGGTGGGTCTGTTAGGGTTGACCACATTTAGACTGGGTCTCATTGACCCTGTGTCCCTTTTGGATTGAGCCCAAAGGACCCATGAAGACCTCTATTATGTAACAATAAGATTGTCCTTACTTAACAGTTTTTTGAGCAAGGGGTCCACACTGTTTAGTTCATGTTTTTTCTTTATTTGGATTTGTTCAGGTCGGTCATGTTTATGGCCAGAGTAGCAACAGCTATTAAAATTAGAGGAATTATTATTTTCTGCCAAAAGGATTGCATTTTTGGGAGCAGCAACATGCTCGAAAAGCATGAAACGCAGCACAAAATATACAGATTTTATGGGTCAAAGTTCACAAATATATGTGAAAAAAAATATTTTAGCCATGTAATGTATTTGGTTTTACTTTGGCTTGCTGCCGGTAGTTTGGCAGATCTAGGCCTTTGAGCTTCTCACATGCCTACACTTTAATTACACTTTTAATTAGATTTTGGATGTACAGTAAAATCATCTAAAAACAGATATAGCACAACTGATGCAGTAATCAACCCTAAAATAAGACAGGAAGATGTAATGAACCCATTCCCAAGTGGGAAAAAGCCCTTCCTCATGTCAGAGAACATCTATCAGTATTCTACTGTCTCATTAGGAGCAATGATGAAGGTGCAAATGCCATTCCAGTCAAACCTCTTTTTCTACCTCTATCAGACAGGCAGCTTAACGTGACGTTATTTAGAATTAATGTAATTCACTGAGAGAGATCCGAGGTCCATTGTACCTTAGATGTGTCTTCTTTTGTCTGGGGCCCTGAACAATGCTCTGTCATTTTAGCAGAAGCTAATATGATTAAAGCACTCTGACAATAGACGGTGTAATTCATTTCATCATGAGGGATTGCGGACGGGGCCAGGAGAGACAAGGGGGTAGATTATCGAGGCTGCATGCTAATTCGGCCCAGCAGAGAAGACGGGCAGCCAAATGGACTTTGGCTGAAAAATATCACTGAGAGTTGAGACTTCAGAGCAAGAAACCAAATTTCTTAAAAAGATCCACCACACCGTGTAAAGCGAAGAGTGGAAAATCATCAATCATGCGAACAGAGGGGATTTATGAAGTGTAATAATAGCAATAATCCACAGTGCACTCCTGGTGAGGGATGGTGAAGGTGTACGTTTCAACAGGGGACGATGCCAAAACACTAGGAGAGCTGCGCTTTTGGCTTTGAAATAGTCCTCAATTTACTGGCGATTGTGCTCTATTACTGTTCTTATAGTCGCAAGAGATTGGACACTTAGCCTCTCCTGAAGGTCTGTTTCTCATAAGTGTCTGCGCAGAGCTAGACGGTGCCATCTGACAAGTCTTTCATCTTCAGGGAGTGCCTGGCACTCTCTCTAAGCTCCCAGTCACTGGAGGAATACCACTTCACATGTTTGCCTATAAAGTTACATGCCCATTAGGCCACCGCAGAAGAAGTGTGCAATATTTACCGTCTGGACGATTAGGAATAAGCCTGAAATAATATCAAATTCTGCTACCCACACCAAGAAACTGGGTGCTAGCATGAGAACAAAAACAGCCTCCAGTATGCTTGACAGTGGGGGCCAAATTATGACAGAAATGCAGGATAGGTGGAAACTTACTGGAACATCATCACTTGCCAGTTTAACTTTGAATGCACTTTCTCAGCTTTAAAGACCAATTGTAAAGGCTTACATGTGCTGAAAAAGCTGTTGGTCTTTGCTGTCTGGAAAATAACGTTTTTATTTTTTATTTTGGTTACATCTCGGTAAAACAAGAAATGAAGCCAGATCTGACTGTTGCTGGTAAAACCCCACAAAACCTCATCAGTGTCAGATGTGAGCAGAAGCATCCTTTTTACTCCGACAGCAGATACACATGCGGTAAGCTTGCCAGACAGCCAAGCTATAGAAAGGACAAAAGTTATTCTTGTCCGTTGGTGTATAAAAAAAACGTTAAGCCAGGTCCTGCTCCTGGCACTTCGTCACCTCTGAGCCTGCACCACTCTCTGTAAAGCGCTTACAGTGGCGCGACACAAAACACGTACAACTTCGTCTGTAAAAACTTTGGTGAAGGCGATGGTGAGGGAAGAGGGACAAAAAAGCACCCAAAAAGTTTCCCAGAGACCGCGAGCAAACCAAAAGAGAAAAATGGATGTTCTGCAAGGCGGGATCATTAATAACACAGTGAGTAGTGGATGTCGCGGGGAACAATGGCATTGTGTAGAGAAGAGATGACGAATCCTCCTCTCTTTTCTCTCTGAGACGGCTCTATCTATTAATTACATTTATGTCTTCATTCATTATTTCATACCATTCCAACGCCCAGAGTGATTTTTAATCGCCTGTGGCAATACAGTTCACCACGTGAGGTTCGGTACAGCATCTCAATGCAATAAGTTTGTCTCATACGGTCGCTGGTCTGTATGTGCTCACCTGTAGTTGAAGGTACCACATTATTTTTACCCTAACCAGCATGTGCCTCCGTCGGTTCGTTCGCCTGCATTTAGGCCCCTTAACCCTAACCCTAATCCCAGTAGTACTACTGTGTCTGGGTCTTATTATTATTTATTTTTTGGTCCTTTCTATATGTTTTTGCACTTGGGATGAAATTACCCTTTAACCACTTGCCGATGCACAATGAACAGGACTTTGAACTTTGTATTTATTTTCTCCAAACTTTGTTTGCCCATGAGAAAACACCTTTCATCCATTCATCCATGTTTATTGATGTTCCGCCTCTGTGATGCACGTACTTCACAACCAAATATTCTCCTGATTTATGTCACAGAACATGAAAGGAAAGCCCAATAAAGAGAGCATTTTGTGACCATATATTAACAGATGAAAGCCAGGGACCCCCCCTCTTTGCCTGCCTGGTCCCAGTGCGTCAGTCTATTTGGGAGAACTGGACATGCTGGACTTAACAGCAGGCCCTCTGTGAGCAGCCAGGAGAGTCTGCATTACATCCAGTCTGCAGCGAAAAAAGACATCTCAGCAGAATGTATGAACCGGAGATGAAGGCCTGGCCTGGCATCCAGGCTCTGTGGTCGGCTCCCCTCCTTCTCTCTCTTTCTCTCTCCATCCTCAACCCACCACCCACTCCTTCCATCCCGCCCCCCTCTCTCGCTCTCTCGCTCCCTGCCCTCCCCTCCATCCCCCCACCCCAATTGGCTGTGGAAGATGGCTTCAGTGAGTCATCTTGGGACCAAGATCAAAGGCAAATTACAGCCGACGTCTATGCAAAATGTAATATGGAAACCCCCCAGCTATGTCCTCACTATTGATTTTTCTCTCTCTCGCCTTCCATCCCCTCTCTCGCACTCTGTCCCTTTTCTCCTCATTTCTCCGCTTCATTTTTTATCGAAGCACAATACTACGCAGTGTGAAATTTGAAGAAAAAAGGCCCCCGAACCCTCTTCCAGATGAAGCAGAAAAGGGGGCTGTGGGTGGGTGGAGTGAGTGTGGGGTGGGGGGCTTGGCTGTCCCTAGTTATGGCTGTTTGCATTTAGAGTCCATTTTGTGATGTAAGTAGTCCTGTTACTTGTGCCGAGCGCCACTTTAGGCTAGGGTTTGATGTCAGAGAGGGAGGGGTTGCAATACGCTACGCCCAGGCCTTTCTCAAATTAAATAAACTCGACAGGCAGCGGTCCTCACACGCAATAGAGGCGTGTTTGTGAAATATCGTCTTTTTGGGGTTAAGATGTAAGTGCGAGGCTAAATGGAGTTCTTCGTCAGATTACCCGCTCTCTGAAGTCACTCGGGCCCTGCAGGAAATTGAAATGAATTGTGAAGCCATTCTCTGTACAAAAGGAGCCCGTGGCTTTTTTTTTTTTTTTTTTTGGAGATGTGAATATGTTGAATAGTGCCGGAGTCATGTATTTTTGACACGTCAGCTTGTTCACTGACAAAGCAGCTAGTTCTCACACACACACACACACACACACACACACACACACACACACACACACACACACACACACACACACACGGGTTAATACACTTGAGCTCAAGTTGTGGATTTGAAAACAAAGAGAAGAGATTTTTTTCAGATTTGGGTTTAGAAGTGGGGGGTACAATAAATCGGTACAATTAAGGGATTAAAAACATAAATCATAGGTTATTATGCTGTCCATCTGATGTGTGATTAAATTACAGCCATACGTTTTAATTGTTGTTTATTATTGCATCTTTTTAGGAGAATATTATAATGGCTCAAAATTGACAATGTGAATTTTCTGGAGCCCAGTTTTCAGTTCAGTTCCTATTCACACAGACACAAGGCTGTAATCCCTGGTGCATCTACTAAATAGTACTTATGCAAACATGTATTATTGTGTTTTAAGTAATTGAAACTTTTTTGAAATCACTTCACAGCTTTTTTATTTATGTATTCATATTTCAGTGCATCCATCAAAACATCCCAATACCACCCTGCAGGCACAGAGAGCACCCAAAAGCCACAGTGTAATTCAAACATGACATCAGGGCCGCTTGTAGCCTGAGAGGTGAAACTCAGGGCAAAAGGTCCACAAAGAAGTCACTGCAGCACCTAAAGCTTGCTGCGTGTGAATGGTTACAGCAGAAGATGAACTCCATGAACACATTAATACTTAACAACTCGACGCCGCTCTGGTCTAAATTTTGGCAGGTGGACAAACCGTTAAGATTTTAGTAAAATAATAAAACTGGAACTGTAAAAATGAGAGTGGAAAAGGAAGGGGGATACGTCCCCCGATCCCCAGAGGAAATGACTTGTTATTCTGAATAAAACATATCAGGTAAACAAACAAATAATGACAGCATCTGCGCTAATTTCACAATATGTTTGAATGAATTTCTCCAGGCAAAATAATTGTTTGTAATTTGATAAACAATGCGCATGTAGCTCAAAGCTGTTGATCTGTTTCATCCACACGGCACAAAGAGCCACACACACTCTGTTCCCCTCGCAGCGTCTGTAGGACGCAGCAGCACTGGAGCCCATTGAACTGTGGGTAAATATTGTGTCGAATGAGAATAAAATGCTGCGGGGATGAAATCCACGCAACACACCTGGAGTCCAGAAAGACAGAAATGGAGGTACGGAGAGTGAGAAAGACGGGATAGATTGAGAGGTGTGTGAGCAGTGAATGAGGGGTGTGTGTGTGTGTGTGTGTGTGTGTGTGTGTGTGTCCTCCTACATTCCCATGCACACCATCAACTCCTCTGCTCGCTTCGCTGTGCCGTTTTTTTTGCTTAAGTGGATGCACGCTTTCAAAGAGTGTTTGTCAACCTGGGTGTGTGTTTGTGTGTTAGTTGCAGCGGCGGCGGGGGGGAAGGGGTTGCAAAGACATTAAAAAGGAAAAGAAAACCGTTTTTTTTTTTCTCCATTTGTGCGCGAGTGCGGCGGTGCCAGCTTCAGTGCCCTCAGCCATGGGCACAAAGACGACAGTGACAACCCATTCATTTCCCTGACGAGCTGTCGCCTGCAGGAGGATAGGTGACTTCTCCCAAGGTTATTTATGGCATTGTTGATCTCTCATTCTCAGAGTTGGTCCTCTTCGTCACCCAGCCCCACACCTCACCCACCCTCCCCCGCCCCTCGCCATGCAGCATCCAGGAGCATCCCTCTCTTTTTCTCGCCATTCATCTGTCTCCGCGTTTGCACCTCATGTTTTCATTAACCAGATTTGATCAGCCCGAATATTGATGAGTTCATGTTTATAATGAATGTACGCATATCATTTGTGCCTCAGTGTGTGTGTGTGTGTGTGTGTGTACACAAGGCTAGTTCAACCTTTGTCTCACAACCTGGGCTGGTATTTATCAGGCATCTCAAAAATGTCCTGGAATCACACTGAACTGAAAGTTAGGACTAAAAACACTCCTAGCTTAAAGCAGGACTTTTTTATGAGCCATAAAGTCAAAAAAAAAAGAAATTGGAATTTGCTGATAGTTTGGAATTATTGACGATGGAAAAGTTAAAAGTGCAGGAAGTAGCACCACTTTTTATCTTTATTTATGGACAAATAATCCCAGATGATTAACTTGCTGAATATCTGAATCTAGATCTGATATTGATATTTGACTATGGCTGCACATGCAGTCCACTGAGCCCCACCCTGGCACGCCACCTATATGCAGTTTACAATAACAGCGGCAGCTTTAACTCAACCTACTATAGTAGGTCTTTGATTTCAGACAAAGGTAGACCCGAGCAGGTTTCTCATTTCTGTTGAGCGGACTGTCGATTTTTGCTGCCTGAAGGGACGACGAGCAGATTTTATCAGCTAATTAAGCTAACGTCGGCTCCATCCGGCTGACTGTTTGAGATTTACAGCTGACTCATTTTAAAAAAGGAACCTTGGTTTGAAACATGCACTTAAGCTAAGACTAACGTTAAGTCTAATAATTCCCGTACAGTAGTCGGTTAAGGCTGGCATTCTACAAGGAGCAGAACAGTGACGCTAACGTTAGCCTGAACTAGCATCCAGGACCAGACTCCACACAGTGGGGAAATGCTGCACGCTGGATTTGCTTGTCGAAAACAGGGATTTTTTTAAATGAGGTGCTGTACGAGTCTCTGCCCGACCACAATGGGAGGTCAAGGTCCGGCTGGAGCTCTCCGATATATCAGCAGATATATACGAGTCATTTGTTATGCTTTAGCTGATGAAGCTACGCCTAAACCCTGAGCTAAATGTGTGTCTTTTTACTCCGAGATGGTCGATCAATATGGGCCCAGAGAACCAAGCTGATGTACAGTTTACGCTAACACCTTCACTCTGTCCTGTACTTTCATATATGCAGACACACAAAAAGCATGGTCACACACTCCTTCGCACTCACACATACATGCACAATGCCGGAGTAATGTGATTTAACCGGCTTTGGCGAGCTCTGACGGGTACTCGACATGATTAAGAGCCAATATGCTGTTGCATACAGCCAAGCTGAAGATGTCTCTTTCAGAGCCGCTCCTATTTGCCTGCTCCTTAAGCCCCTCTTTGCATCTCCCTCTACATGTCTTTTAAGCACTTGTGAGGCATCTCGGAGGGAGAACTTTACACACACATCATCCGGGATCCCTCACTCAGACGTGGAAGCATATCAAATGTCAGAGAAATGGGGATCTCTGTGGTAATAAGGTGTTTTTAAGGTCCTTTCTGGGAGGCGGAATGCTGTAAAGTTTGGACTGGGTTCATCTTTTGGATTTTTTTTTAAATTTTTTTTTTTAAGTAAAGCACCCCCCCTCCATTCCCTTAAGACCGATCATTATGTGCTTGTAATCAGCACTCTGCAGAGGCTGAAGAAGTCTGGAGACGTCCAGACGAAAGAGGGATTGGAGGAGTAGTGGTGGAGGTAAGAAGGCGCCGTTTAGATTCAAGCTGCTTGACCTGACAGTGTACATCCAAGCATGTGGATCAGCAGAAAGGATTCTTATGGTGTGTACATGCAAACACACTGCACGTTCAGACATCTAAAGAGCTGCTGAGCTGTTCATCTATACATAACTCTCCATCTCTGCAGACTTATTTCTCCCCTCCTTCCATCCAATCTCATCCCTCCTTAATTTGCTTCTCTCTTTTCCAACTTCCCTCTTCCACTCCCGTGTTGTCCTGCCGCTCGCTCATGGCGAGGCAGGCATCATCTCGTATACATGGCGTGGCGCGCGATGTGGGACCGCGGTAATGCAAGCATCTGCTCAGGGCTTTTGTGCTCAAAAGATTCAATTAAAAAATAATTACCAAAAGATTAGTGGTAGTCCGGTACGACTGTACTGTTTGAATAGATGTTTCCTTTTCATCTGCTGTAATAATAGAATGCTTTTTTAATTAAAGAAAAAAGGGGAAAGCAGATGAAGAAAAAGAAGAGGAAGAAGAAGAAAAAGGCGGGCCCGCCTCAGTACACCCTGTCTGAAGACAAAGTTTGTTTGATGTGCAGCAAAATTAAATATTTTTTGATCTAACAAATTAATTTTCACACCCACTCCCCGGCCCTCCACATCCTCCCTCTTCCTTTTTTTTTTTCCTGGAGGAGATAAAGACAATTTAATTTAGATACCAACATGGGGAGGAGCGGCGCACACACATGCACGGCACACACACACACACACACACACACATTCCCTTGGTCAAGCCCGCTGAGAATCCGCCGCTACAACCATCCAAGGTGGAGCAGAGAATGTGAGCAGGCAAGCGGAGGGCCGCGGCGTAACATGGTGGAGTTGGGTGGATGGAGGGATTGTGTCAGGGGTCAGCTACAATGGCCAAGACAAGGGTCATGTGATCTATGCAGGAGCTTATTGAACATATTGTTTGTTCTTCTTTTACTTTGTGTTTCCACCGTGCCTTCATTATCAGATGCAGCAGCAAGAATTTTGAAGAGAGTTTGTGGAATCTTTGTGAAAAGTGAAAGCGGAATGAAAAATGTCTGTACTGAAGGGACTTTTTAAAATCTGAAAAACACAGGGTAAATAAAGAAAACACTGAGGAGACTGCTACTCCCTACTCTTCCCTCTTGATATACTGACCTGTTATGTGTTATTTGGAAGGACTTTTGCTATATTAAGATAGGGAGTATTTTCGTAAAGTTAGTACATTTATTGTCATTACTAGAACTAATGTTTTCTGTAGATTGGGTATTTTCCAGTGGCATTATGTCACTGCTTTGTAATGTTTGTGTAACTGTTATTTTAATTACTGGTTAATGTGTCATTTTCTCAATTATTAGTTCAGTTTTCGGTCCATAAAATGTCAGAAAATGGTGAAAAATGTTGATCACTGTTTCCAAAAGCCTGAGGTGATGCCCTCAAATGTCTTGTTTTGTCCACAACCAAAGATATTCAGTTTACTGTCATAGAGGATTAAAAAAAGCTGAAAATATTCACATTTGAAAGGTGTAAATCAAAGAATTTGGATTTTTTTTTCTTAGAAAACTTGCAAAAAGTTGCAAAATGTATAGATTATAAAGAATAAAGTTGTAAATTGACCTTATAGTTGACAATTAATCGATGAATCACTGCAGCTCTAATTCATGTATATTATGCTGTTTTCTGTGTGTTCTGTAGTTTGTTTTGTTTTAGGTATGTTACTGATAATTCACCTGATTTTTTGTTACTTGTGATTTATCACCTTTTTTTTGTACTATACATCTGTCTGAATACAGGTGTGCAAAGATCATTTTCCCATTCAGCATAACTTCAAGTCACAGATAGGTCTTCATGTAGCACTTGAAGAGAGGCAAAGGATCAGAAAAACCGCAGAAAGTTGTTCTTTTCTGGTCCTCTTTTCACTCTGTGTTGAAAAATTTTACTTTTCAAGGACAGTTTGTCTGCTACTCCAGTAATAACCTCTTTATCACCTTTTCCAGACTGAAATATCTTGACAAATATTGGATTGGATTAGACTGCCATGAAACTTTGGTTACAGAAGTATCCACTACTACAATATATAAGAATAGAGTCTTCACAGGCTGTGAGACTGATATATATATAAAATATATAATAGATAATAGATATATTTATATATTATATATATCGTATCATATCATATATAGCCGTGGTGTTGTGAGCATTTAGCTCAAAGTACACCTGTGGCTCAGTGGCACCCCCAAAACATTTTTGGCTGGCTATCTATGTATTTGTTCCTTGTTTCTTAAAACAAATATCAAATAACCTCAAAAGTAATTGATTCAATATACATTAATTTAATTTTAAAAAAATATACATTCATTTTAATGAATAGTACTGTAATGTAAAATATAGCAGTATATTACGTATACAGTACACAAATTATGCATATTATATAGTGGAAGAGGGGCAGTGTGGGGGTCAGTCACATGACTCTCACCATGTACATCTCAGCGGCCCCTTGAGAGTTTGCCATGTCGTGAGAGTCAGGCCCACCCAGTGACTTGTTAGCTCAGTCCTCACACCATGCGACCATAATCCCTGCCTTAAGTTCCACCACAAACACGCCCATAATGGCCCATTCTGTTACAAGAAAAAACAATGAGTTCAGCCCGTTCTTCTTTTTTGCGGAGGTGAGGTCAAATTTCTGAGAGAGTAACGGGAGGAAAGCAGGTGAGAGAGAGAGAGAAGGGGAGAGAGATGTCATTGACTCTGTGTCCCTGTGGCTTTGTTCCTGCCATGCTCTGTAGCACAGGGCCGACGTGCCCTCAAGCAGCATCTCTCTCTCTCTCTCTCTCTCCTTCTCACACACACACACACACACACACACACACACACACACGCTGTGTTTGGCCTGTCAGCCATGGCAGCACCTGTCAACTGCTGACCACTTCATCGGGCACCCCCAGAGAGAGAGAGAGAGAAGAGAGAGAGAGAGAGAGTGAGACTACAACAGACACACAGTAGGAGAAGCAAACAACTGACCTCTCTGTCCAGATGGGTCCACTCCTACTGTACAACACACAGCAATAGAGGCAGTACGGTTATATGTGTGCGAGATCAAATATTGCCATTTCCACTCTGCAGCCATTACACAAAAAGGCAATTTCAGTAATTAAACAGCCAAGGCCTAGTTAGAAAGTCATTCTGTTTTTATAATGTTGCAAAACCTGAATTATATTCCTATCATGACGTCACCCATCGGTTTGTGGAGAACTGTTGTGAAGTCTCCAGTTTGGCGTTATGTTCGTCTCCATGGTGTTTGTCGGAGCCGGCGGAGGTAACGTACTGCGAGTTAAATTGCTCTCATTGGCTGCGCAGTAAAAGCAGGAAACAATGGTGGCTCGCCTGGTCACACACCTCGTATTTCAGATAAACACTAAAATATGTTTGTGAACAGATTTGATGAGAGAAATAGTCAAAGCAGTAACAGAATCTGGATCCATATCTGATCAGCACTGTTTGACAGTTTGATCTGAGTTTGGTGCGTTGAGCTGGACGGACTCACTGAGAATGAGCTGTCAATCACAAGGTAGCCCCGCCCTAAAGCATACCCTGCTTTATGGTCTGTTTTACTCTAAATGGGACCATCAGTTACTAAATGAACATCATGCTGTATGGCAGAAGACTGAAACTAGACACTGAGACCAGAAACTCATCAGGAAACTGTTTACTGAGCTCATAAATCAACTGAGAAGTCGGCTCATTTCTCCATAAGACTGAATGGTATCAGTTTATATTGCAGCCAATGGAGCTGCCCCCTGCTGGGCTTTTCATAGAATGCAGGTTTAAGACACTTCCACATTGACTTTGCTTCACGGACCTGGGAGCTCTTTCTATTATATATACTGTCAATGACTCTATCATAGTGTAGAACTTTCCCAGATTGCTAGAATTTGTGACATAGTGTGTGTATCAACAGATTAGACTCGTTCACATTAGGCCATTTTTCTAAGGGCTAACCCTCAGCGGCTTCAATTGGTGTGTGTTCCCATTTCTGTCAAACTCTAGTCACAACAGTGTCCTAAAATTGCTGCATTATAATTCTTATAATCAGGATGTGACTGCGTACAGTGCAACAGTAATGCAGCCTTTCCCTAATACAATCATAATACAATATATGTGAATGAGTAGTTTAATTTCAGTGAAATAATGTGTTTGCAATATGTTTGTGATGCAGTTTGAAGTCAGCTGTCCCCCTCTTTTATCAGTCCCGTTGCCACTGTTTTGCGCTCTCTCCCACTAACTGAGTAGATTACATTTGCTCTTTGGTCTGATGGAGTATTCATAAAACATCACAGGAGAATAAAAAAAGGGAAAAAAAAGAATAGGGCTGAATTAAGTGAGAGAGAAGAAGGCTTCAGAGCGGAGGGATTAGGATTCAGAGTGTTTGTTGGAGACAGAGAGCAGTCGAGGCATTGTTTACCTCCTGCTTTATGCCCAAGCTTATTGGCAGGGCTTCAGTCTTAACTAGGCATTGATTCTTATTTAGGAGTGTGGAGCCTCTAGTATGGGTTGTAAAACAAAAAAAGTGGATTTAAAATAGAGGTCGTCTAAAATGGTCTTTGTGCGTGTTGTGAGGCGATTATGTCAAGCAAATGCATGACATATTCTCCTTTTTTCCTAGGGAGGTATGTATTTGTGTACATTCTGTCCCTAAAGCTACTGCTCTTTTTATCCTTTCTCTCCTTCATTCTTTATGTTCAGCTTTATAGTCCTTAACATTTCAGTCCCAGTTGATTCGGTGACACCTGTGGTGACTGGTGGTAACAACAAGTCAGTTTTGATATAAATATCACAGATATCAAAGTTCTGTCTGACCACCGGGGGCAGCAAGCACACCTTGAGGGGATACTCTGGCAGATGTACAGCAGAGGAAGAGCAACTTGTCTCTCTTTCTGCTTGCTCTTCACTTCCTTTATTTACACGCTTTATGTACTTTACTACATGTCTTGACTATGCAAGCCATACATTCTTAATTTCAGGTGAGTTACTGAAATGTACATGTGGTTCCCAACATAATTTATAGATATCTCTGATTAATGATTCTGAGAACTGATAAACTGTACAATAAACCTAAATAGTGAAAACAATAACTGCGGTCAGTTTGTGTAAAACAAGCGATTAGGATGAATTTTCAGCAGATTATAAGTGACAATAATTTTAGTAACTTTTTATATAATTCTTTGTTATTATAATAGTGTTATTTTTTTTGTATTCTTAACAATCATGCATACTCAATAGGCTTCTTTTTTGACTTCTCATTGTTCTCTGTTAGCTCTTAGGTTGTTTTAATTGTGTACTTTTCTTATGCAGGACGAGGCTGAATGTTCAGGTCTTTTAAGTTTAGATATTTAATAATTATTTAAACTTTAAAAAGAACAATTTATTAGTTATTGCTACAGAAATGAACAAAATGCAAGTGCAGGTTGGGAACCACTGGTGGACAGGTTAATGGAACATTTGGGACATTCTGTATTCTGTTACATTATGCATTGTGCTGCATGTTTTTTTTTTTTTTTTCATTTGGGGTAAATGTTTAGTTAGTAGTTTCAGGTTGCACAGCGATGATGGATATACAGATCAATCAACTGGCTACATTATGTGATTACAGGGTTATTCCTGAGCAGATGAATGGACGTTTATTCTTCATGGAGGTACTGATATCACTGGAATAAGTACTAATTCCATCAGTACAGTGTGTGATGCATCCGACATCTGTCACTCTGAGGAAAAGTGAATCTGACACAAAATATGCCAATCGGGTTAAAGAAGATAATAAAGCAGACAGTCAACAATAACTATACTCCTCTTTCAAATACCTGACACCAGCTCTTCAGCATGGCGTGAGTGCATTTTTTCTCTTGTGAATCCACTGTGAATTTGGATCTAATGCGGGAAAGGCAGACTCCACCAGTAACAATGAAAACTACTTTATAAAGAGGCAATTACACCAATTGCGACCAATGAATAGGTATTTAAGACAGAATAGAACAAAAAGCCAGCCATTAATAGTTTGAAAAATCAGGTTTGAAGTTATATCAAGGGTTTTAACTGTCAAAGCTTAATATCGATTAAAATGTTACAAATGTATAAAAAGTCACTTACAGATGTTTGGATGTCCCCACTGCTGGTTGATCTGTAAAAGACAGAAAATAAACATACATAAACATTTCTTTTAGCCCTAAAAATGAAGAAACTACACTATCCATCTTTTTTTCCCTCTCTGCTTGTACAGGGATGAAAGGGAGGTGAAGGGAGGAGTGGGAGAGTGGAAAGAGAGGGAAGATATTAATTAAGCAGGGATTGTGCATTGACTCTGCCTTGTGCATAAGACAGAAGGTTAAGCAAATGCCAGGGCAGCGGTGTCACTTCAAACAATGACTATTAGCTTTGGAATCAGCCTTGCGTCTGCCGAGGAAACACAGTCCATTCAGACTCCTGATTGCCACTGGGCACTGTGTGTGTGTATGTGTGCGGTGGAGGTAGTGGGGCGTGGTGAGGGGGTGGGGTGTGTCTGTGTGTGTGTGTGTGTGTGTGTGTGTGTGTGTGTGTGTGTGTGTGTGTGTGTGTGTATGGGGGGGGGGGTCATTCCATTTCAATCTGTGGTTAAATTAGCCGAAGGCGGCAGAGGTTGAAAACACACAATTATTGGTGCGAGCCAGGCCGGCGGGGACCGGCGAGGCAGGGGCAACATTTGAAAAAAAAAAAAGATGGTGATAGATAGAGACGTTATTGAAAGGAATGACGGTGGACAGTGGGGGGGCGGGGGGGGTTAGAGAGTTTTGGAAAGAAAGCTTGAGTGTTGAAAAGGTGCTGTCAGAGACAACTTTAGAATCCCAAGCCTCGTTTCCCATGCGACCTCCAAAGACCTCCGACGTGTAACGCCACATTTTTCCTGTTTAGCTTTGATGTTCCATACACGCAGATAGAATGAGTAAAAAAATGTGTAAGTGTTGTGGATGCACACAAAGTCAATGAAGGAGGGAAATAGAGCCAAATGGGCGCAACCTCTTCCTACATGTCTTCGTTTTGGCAATTTGTGTCCTTATAGCAGGACACATTTCATCCCTCAGCTATTATTTATGAAAATGATGTAAGTGAAATTAGAAGTAACACATTGACCCTGCTACATATGAAAAGTTGTCTATATAAACAATACAGTATAACACACAACCTTGGGTGCCTTGCTGCTACAGCCTCAGTCTGGTATGGCCATTATCTTTTGGTGGCTAATGTTAGCTAACATTAGCCACCAAAAGGGATTTAGATAGGAATTGCTATGTAACGGAGACCTTCCTACTTGTGCCAGCAGCAGAAACATTTGCACAAAGTTATTATTAAAGCTTGAGAAGAAACTAAAGTAGCACTTTATTTTATAGGTCCCATAGCTGTTTTTCTTATACATGTTCCCTGGTTGCTACGTAATGTGGTACTAATTATAGGGAAAATGGGCCAGTGTTCATAGTATACTTTCAATTAACTAAGTCCAATTAATTAATTAATTATAATTGCTAATAGTTATAAAGTACATAGATAGACATTCTATTCAGGAAACTATTATTACCCATAAAGTAAAGCCTTACCAAGACATGTAAGTCAGAACCACTAATGATACTGTAACAGTGGGGCCACTTGCATCAAACCAGCCTGCAGGTCATGATGACTCGTGTTATCTTTTATCCTTTAGACCGAGGCATCAAACTTGTTACACAAGAACAACTATTTGTGTCAGAAACTACAAGAATAAAGCAGGACAGATACACAGAACCCATTGGAGTTTCTGGAATATTGGATTTTGAGAGCCCTAAGGGCCTCAGTATGCTTCAAATAAAGTTCTAACAACATTCACAGCGTTGCCAATAGCGGGATTGAGCAGGCTGCATTCAGGCTGTGTTTGTAACTTTCCAATATAATGCCTTCTTTATGCAGGGATTAGCTGTGTGTGGAGGTAACAAGGTATGGTTTTCTCTCTTTTTCTCATCTACTTCCATCACTTTCATGTGTACAACTGCGTGTGCGCAACACCATGAATGCATTATCCCCATATCCCCAACAATTCATCGTGTTTCATCCCACAGACGTGTGGCCATCCAGAACATAAACCTATACATAACCCAGTTTGTTTGAAGCATACTGAGATCTTAAATAGTCGGGAAAAATAAGGAAGTTTAAAATATTGGGGGTGTCGAGCAACATCATAGAATCTTGTTGTGCCTGACAATACATTGTTTAAAATGGTTACTCATAAAGTCATTAAGTTCTATGGAGTATGGGGCCCTTTTCTATCTTTTTTTGCGAAACCAGAAACTGCCATTTCTGAGTAGCTCCTAACTATTATCATTTTACTGCAACCAAATCATTATTTTGATTATTTTTTTGTGGGCTTTATTTAATTATTATTTATCTGTTTGTAACTTCCATAGACAACCTTTTTGGTATTTACAGAAAAATATAACTGTGCAAGATGTTTACTGGTGTTATTTCATACCATCATTTAATAAATAAACCTTGAAGTCCGGCAACATCATGGAATCTTAAAGATGGGTCCAAAATGTACCCAAGCTATCAGAAATAAAATACAGAAGTGACATAAACAAACCACAGGAGAAGAGCAGTTTCAGGCTGTTGAAGCTGTCTAATGTGTAAAACTCATTATGAAAAGGTCACTGGGCCACAGTGAGATTCCTACACTCATGTCAATCACTTACAACGTAACATGCTGTCTACACACGTACAACCTATAGAGCAGCAGAAGCCGGCACTAAGTTAGAATAAATCGCCACATCAACATGACAAAAAGAGGGTGGAAATAAACAAGGCAGCAAAGCGGAGAGAGCCTAATGTTGGGGGCCTCTTTTGTATTGAGAGAAATTACAGGAGCGTTTGATTTACGCCAAGGTGCCGTCCTGAACATATGGCGTTTTAATTTTTGCCGGTCTCATCTGGATAACTCGGGGGCCCGGCGAATCTCGCACCACCATCAGGGAAATATGAGCATACGCAGAATGCTTAACAGCAAAGGGCTCCAATTTCCCACCTTAATGGGCATTCTCATCCCATTTTTCCCCCTTGCTTCCTCCGTCTCTCTCTCTCTCTCTCTCTCTTTTTTTCTTTTTTAAATCCAGGCCTTTGTTTGTTTTTCATTTTTTCAGACCGTTTTTTTTTTTGTCATTCTTTTCACACCTCCAGTCCTCCCTGCTTCCCTTATTTGCATTGATTTCCCCACTTAGAGGAAGAGTGGACTCTGAGGGAAAATAGGCCTCCATCAAAACGCTCACACACACATTTCCCAACTGTCCACACAAACACACACACACACACACACACACACACACACAAAGACAACCATAAACCTCACACCCACACACACCTGACACACAGCAGAAGACTAGCAGTGTGCAGAATATGTTTGTGGCTGTTCATTTTTTTAATCGTCTGATGCCTTTTGTGTGGGTTGACAGCTCGAGACGAGTGACTAATAAGTCCAGGGCTGGCGCTGTCCTGCTGGGCTGAGCAGTCTCTTTATACACACATACACACACACACACACATATATATATATATATATAAACTCACACATACACAAAAAGAGAGCCCAGACCCGGCACTTGGCTTCATATCCCATGCACACACAGTTTCTCACACAAAAACACACACAGGCCCCTAATCATCCTGGTGTCTAGCACTCCGCTGGCGATCACCACTCCGCCACACTGCCATCATGGGCCAATTAAGTGGCCATATATCTGTCTAACAGTCTCCTCTGGCTGAATGGACAGTGGTGGAGTAGCAGTAGTAAGCCGCTACATGAGCCCACCCGCAGCTAGCAGTCAATTTGTAGCTTAAAGCCTAGTTGCCACAACACTCCAGCATTATTAGGACTAGTAGCACTATTGAGGATTCTTTTGTGTGTGTGTGTGTGTGTGTGTGTGTGTGTGTGTGTGTGTGAGGGAGCGAGAGAGAGAGTGCTTAGAAGGGAGGGTTGTCCACATGTTTTTTGTGTGTGTGTGTACCCAAGCATGCATATATTTCTGTTTGTCTGGAGGTTTGCCTTTATGCCCGTATGTCTGTGAGTGTATATGTATTCAAAATGGTGCATGTTTCAGAATGTATGCATTTGAAGCATACGTATGTTTGCATGTATTGTATTTACTTTGCATGTGTATTAAGGATGCATGTGTGTGCACAAGTGTGTAATGTACTTGCCGGTGTCCGTTTGTGCCTTCTTGTCCTTGTTGTTCGCATGTGCGCACATGCACAAGAACCAAAGCTCTTAAGTCATAAAACAAACATCCAACAGGCTCCTTTTGGGAATGACCCAGTTGTTAAATCAGGCTGCCCTGCTGTCACCTCACAGTGGGGACGCAGACACATTTTAACCACAGCTACAGCCCATCCAGACTGTCGAACTCTGTCGCAAAACTCAGAGCGACCACATCTGGCACCATGTTGGAGGACTCGGTGGAGGATCAATGGTGTGCAAATAATGGCGTATAGTAATAGTAATAGTGCGTTCATGTGTACATCAGATGTACTTTTCAAGTGGAACACAACTGGTACGTTTTTCTGTTAGAAATCCAAATATCCCTGCAGGTTCAAATGTAAAATATGAAATGCAGATACAAAAAGAAGCAATAATGAACATCATTTTGATAGATGTTGCGATGTTTTTGTTAACCATTTTGGTCAGTGTAGTTGTGTCTACCTTGAATACCAAACCTGGACTCATGATTTTTTAAGTTTCGGGAAAGACTGTGGTCAGTGTTAAAAGAATGGCTGGCTGTTGGAAACCTAGTGCGTGAAGAAGTCTCCAGTGGTAAAGGCTCTAGCACAAGGTCACACTATCCTTCCAACTTTGCTCCTGACAGAGTCAGAATTCACACAGCTACTAGAATCCTTGATTTTTCATTTAAAGGTTTTTCTTTCAACTAACAATTATCTGTCAGCCAATCTTTAACATACAGTTTACAACAATATGAAGCATAGAAAAGCAGGATTGGAACCAGCCATTGGTCGTCACTGTTGCTTGATGACTAATGAAATTGTTGACAATTATTTTCTGTCGCTTGACTTTCAGCACTACTGGAGTCTATCGGACAACATATGTGAGGAGTGATTTTCTCCTCTCCTTTAAAAACTTCTCTTAATGCGCTTTTGAGCAAAGTACTTAACCCCCAACTGCTCCAGGGGAGCAACACAATGACTTACAATGGATGATTATGTTTGTTCTTGGCAGATTTCAGTATGAGAGCAAAAACGCTCGGCGTACTTCCCCAGCACAAATAAAGCCTGTATGTACAGTAAATGATCCATTGTGCTATAAATTGTGTCAGAGATATTTAGTTACTGGATTCATTTGTATGTTGACTGCAAAGTCTGCATTTAAAACTGAGAAATATGTTGTGGTGTAATGTTTCCTGGACAAAGGAAAATTTTAAAAATGAGTAATATGAATAAGGAGGTGATAACGTAGGAAGGTAGAGATAAGGTCACAGGAAGAGATATAGGAAAAGGAAAAACTGAGGTAGCAAGACTAAGGTGGCTTTAAGAAAGAGCAATTAACATTGTGAGACAGTGAGAAACAAAAAGAGAGAGGCCTCTGAAACAAAGGAAGAGAAAACAAAAAAATGAAAGAGAGAAAGAAATGAGGTAAAGCCCGGAGTGCTCTAGAAGTGATTATTCTAATTTAGCAGCTGATATAAATCTAAATGAAGTCACGTCAGGAGTCGGCGGATGGACACAACACAGTCACCATGGGACTCCACATCCGATTCTCCATCTCTCTCTTCTCTCAATCAAGCCCTCTCTATCTCCATCTCTGAGACACTGTTTGAGGTTTCTGAGTGGGTAACCTCAGCAACACCACACGCAGCGGGGACCAACAGAGGTATTACTGTGTTTAGTATTGCTTTTTGGGTTGGGCGAGTGAGTGGGATGGGGTGATGGGAGAACAGGAAGGAAGGAAGGAGGAGGTACAGGAGGTTAGCGAGCCTATCTGGGCTCGCTGACAAACACCCTCAGACTCATATTCCCATCTGGGTCCCAACAGATCGGGACGCAACACGGCAGGTTGTCTCAGTCCCAGTGCCCACAGATGACTAAATACACCATAAACACTGTGTATACTGTGTGTGCCTGTAAATCTCTTATATTCATTAAATCATAGAATCAACCATAAATCTAAATGTATACATACATCTCAGATTTTATTTATTCATTTAAATTGCAGCTCTATATATTATCATGGAAAACAATGGTAGTGGGAGATCTTTGCATTTTCATTGGATCCAACAAAGGTTTTCTGCTTGAATTAAACTGATGAAAATGCTGTTGAATGGTATTCTTCAAATGAACTAGGTTGTATAGTGTGATGTGTCCTGAAGTCCAGTCAAAGGCAGCGCAAAAAGCCTGCTGTCTCCTTGTGGTGTAATCTCACTGCCTCCACAATGTCTCTCCAAGATCTGCTTTTGTGTTGTGCCTTTGTAGTCTTGATGCAATAAAGTGGTTGTGATGATTATTTAGGGAAGGTAGGGTTAGTTTTAGGTTGTCAGATGCAGCCCCTTACCAATTGCAATCTGACATTATGGTAGAAAGTAATGGTAAGTAAAGTGAGGTCTGAGGATTATCCAGAGTAAACAGGATGTTATTTCTGTAAAGAGATGTTGCTGTTGGAGGTAGTGTTAGGGTTAGGGGGTTAGGCATTAAGGTTAGGGGTATGGGCAGGATGATTTTTATGCATGCATTGTTGAGCATCCCAAGTTAATTTCCATTGTAACAGGTTAGAAATCTCAGATGTTCATATCTCAAGACGTGAACAAATAAGACCATAACTAGTGTGCGTCCTGGTAGCATTGGGCTTTGGGGCACCGACAATGAACCGCTGATGTTTGAGTACAGCCATGGACCTTTGTTGCAAGTCATTCCCCATTTCTCTCTCCTCATTTCCTGTCATCTCTCTGCTGTATCTATATTAAATGGAGAATACAGCCAAAAATATTTAGGATGAAAATCAAAAAATCTGAGATTATCATGCCCTTGATATGACTCCAAGTCATTTGAAAATAATGATGAAATCAAACATTAACACTTCAAATACCATCAAGTGATATTTGTATATCATGCAGGCACATTAAATTCTTTACATCTTCTTTTAAATATTTTACCTAGAAATCATAAGCCCCACTTATGTGGAAGCCCGCTTTTTGTGCTTAAGTGCATAGCTGTTTATTGTGTGTATGTGTGCGCATGACTGCAATGGTGTGGGACCCCAGCCGACAAGCCGGTGCAAGGTTGCAGCTCCTTGCACTAAGTGGTCATTCATCACTTGGAGCGCTCCAGATAACTCCAGCCTTCACCAGCGGGTCAGCGGACGACTGCCTCCTGACCTGGCTGCCAAAACATTTAACCGTCATCTCCCACAGCACCGGACCAGGCTGTATGTGTGCGAGGGTGGAGGGGCGGTGATCCCAATCGAGGTGTAACCCAGGAAAAGGTGACCTCTGAACCACCTTTTATCCCCTGAAACCAGGCAATCTCTCCTGTTAGCAACCCACTTCGCCAACCAGCTGACCTGTAAGCCAAAGAGCCTTCCCCAAGCGGCCTTGATTCACTCTTCCTTTTGCGGGGGTGTAAATTCATACATGAAGCTGCCCTAAGTAACAAACCAGCACTATGTAACACACCCCTGCATCTGCATTCCTACCTTTACATCAACCACTTCTATCATGCTGGCCAAACCTCACCCCAGAGAAGTCTTGCGGAAATCCCCCCGGATTTTCAACTTTCAACTCCTGACATACAACTACAACTTCCGCAGCCACCCCCCCTCCTCCTACCCCTGAAGTCCCCTGTCTCAAACTGAAGAGGAGGAGTGGCAGGGGGGTGTGGAGGAGAATAGAGCGAAATAGATTGATGAAGAACCCTTTTGATACATTGCTGCAGGCAAAGGAAGAGAAAATTGATTGAACCTTGATGAGAATTATATCAAGGGGCACGTTCATTTGCAGCTATGGACCTGCTGCATGCGTTGGGGAGTATGGAGTCCTGTACATATGTATGATCTGTGCTTGACTGTGATTCAGAGTTAAAGGGAGGCACAAGGGAACAGCGAATTTCCATGATTTTTTTTCTTTTAACCTCCTTCTGACATGCCCTCAGATAATGCCAATTTAGACTATGTAGGTATGAATAAGCCAGTAGTACATAATTAAAATAAATAAATAAATCTATCTCCCTATTTCTCTACATATATATCTATCTATCTCAATCACTGGAATAAATTCACAAAGATACGGCAAGCTCCAAGGTGGTGATACATACGTGTACGGACAGATACTGTACTGTGCAGAAAGCCTTTATTTTTATGTAATGTAATATGAAATAATTGTATGTGATATACATATATATAATAACAGTGCAGTCTGATGAGTTGTGAAAAGAGTCAAAAATGAAAAAGGGACAAAACAAAACAAGACTAAAGATACGTAAGCAGTTGCAGCCAAAGGTACAGCCACAATGGTGGAGTTGCGGCCTGTTGCCACCCATTCAAAATAAAGAACATCGATGCTTTTGGGCAGTAAGCAAAGGTAACCACTCGCTGTCTGAAAGCCTTTGGGGCGAATGCTTATGACAGCATGCTAATGTGCTCACAAAGACAGTGGTATAAACCAAGGTATTGGACACGGGGACATGATGAATGTATCAAGTTTAATGGTTATCCGTTCAATATTTGTTAAAAAATTTCACTCAAAGCCAGAACCTTGTATTGAAGAAAAGTCACCAAAGGAAGTGACTTTTCCTCAAAGAGAATTTTATAAATGACCTTACCCTGTGGTTGTACCTGAAAAACAAACAAGATGAGAAGTCAATTTGATCTATTTTTGAAGTTGCTACACTCATCATTGCAAATTTCAAGATGTAAGACTGCATAAATGATTATAATTTTGTTTTTGTTTGTTATTTGTTCTCTTTTGATTTAGGAGTATATTCAACCACACACCCTGAAAAGCATGCACAACAACACAATTAAAAGTGTGTACTGATGTCATGTATGTTTGTGCTATACGTTTGCGTGCAGTGGTTATGTCATACATGGAGCAGGACTTGATCTAGAAGTACCCGTTAACGCTAACAATTCAACATGATTTCACAGCGCTCAAACAAACAAAGAGTAATTAATTTTACACCGATTTCACAGCATGTGTTTGATGTGAAGTTTGGCAGGTTGACAGACTCAAGACCATTCCATCAGACCGCTGGTGCGGTCAGATATGTGTGTGTGTGTGTGCACATTTGCGTGTGTGTGTGCATTAGAGACAGGGTTGGGTATACAGGATGCCATCTGGCAGTGGCGCCTCACACCCCGCGCTACCCGTCCCTGTGTGTCGGATCAGAACCGCCGGATCACAGATCCAGATCACTGCACACACCAAACACCACCAAAAATAAACACACATCCACTTCACATACACCACCAATACACAGATGCTTTGAGAGAACACGCTAATTGCAGTCTGCGGTTGTCAATCAAACTTTTTTTTTCTCCCCTGTTCGTCTCATCATTATCTTTTTTCTGCATGGCGTCTATTCTCCCCCAACCTGCCCCATGGAGACCCCCCTAGGGACAGCTGAGATCAATCTGAAGATGCTTGCAGATATTCATTAAGACTGCAGAAGACACTGAAGCTGCATGACAACATTGCTCTCCCAAGATGAAAACTAAAATTGATGTGCTCTTACTAGCTATGAATGTAGCCTTATGGCAATGAGCAGTGGTCAAAATGATTATTCAATGGACAGTAATTGCTGTTTTTGTACGAGGGGCAGCCAACATCAATTTCAAGATGCTTCCAAATTTACACTAAGGCTGCAGATGGTGAGGCTTTTTTAAAATGTGGATTCATTCTGCAAGAAATACTGTAGACTTCACATGTGGTAAATGGACTGTACTTTCTAGTCTTCCGACTACTCAAAGTGTTTTTACACTACGTCCACATTCACACACATTCATACAGTGATGGCAAAGGCCATAACAAACACTCAAACTCATTCATACACTGATGCACAGCGTCATTCCTCCTGTCCACATTGGCAGTAAAATGATCACTTCCTGAAAGCTGCTAACACTTTGTAGAGATGAGGCAAACTGCAGTTCAGGTGGTAATTCTCAAAGGGTTCATCACTACAGGCGACACCTCGTGATATGGTAGAGGTCATCTGTAGAGACATATTTAAATATGGAAGCTTTTCAAAACATTGACTCCTATAATGAGGTGTTAAACATTATGTGTGGAATAATGCATGTTGTTACCAGTGATAGGGAGGCAAGAATATTGTGATACATTACAGGGGCTATGATTCAATATATTGCCATTTGTTGTGACACTGTAAGCAAAGAGATATATTATAATTTCTGTATCTAATTTTAGGAAAATTGTAATAGTTTAAAAAACACTGCTAACACAAATCACAAAAACCGATAGTGTTGATACTGCACTGACAAAATATAATAAGATGACAGGACTCAAAAGCCATCAGGAGACATTCATAAATCACTTGGTTTCAATGTAAAAGGTCAGACAAGGTTTACTCTAGATGTTCCTCCAGTGTCCAGGATTTGCTGCAGTTGCAGCACTACGGTCAGCAGTGAGAAAAGAACTGTAATTAGTTTAGAAAAGTGAGGCCTGACAGACATTATTGGTCATTTTTATTCTCGTGGACCTAAAACAACCCAAAGATGTAGGAGTGAAAGAAAAAGTAGAGTTAAATAGAACTTTAAGTGTTATTTTCCTTTTAATTCCCTTTGCTGGCTGTAGTGTCTAGTGTGCAGCACTGTCAAAACAAATTAACAATCCTTAATGCAGAAGTGCTCTAGTCAAAACAGCCCTCTCTGGTGAGCGGCTCCCAACTGTCCCTCAACCACCCCCCCCTTCTCTGCCTCCATTTTCCTTTAGACTCCACACACACACACACACACACACACACACACACACACACACACACACACAGCTGCTTTTCACAGGAAGTTGGTCTTGTTTGCTGGAACAGGTGTTACGCAGCCGAAGACATCTAACCGAACTCACATAGCATCTTTGATTGCAGGGATATTTTCAACTTGTTTATCTTCAAGCACAGGTCCCTGCTGAAAAAAGATGCAGGTTTTTTTTCTTCTTTTTCCACTTTCCAAGCTGGATTATGGCAAATAATAAAACAGCAGAAAATCAATCGACTCCATTAACTGAGTTGTCAAAATGTGTTTTAAAAAATGCCCTTTAAGTGTAACAACATCAAGGATCAAGGAAATTTATTTATCATTGTACAAGTTAAGGTTTGCGGTCCTTTCATTCTATACACATAGAACCCATATGCTCACATCTGTATGCGCACAGCTACATTATGTCCATATTGTGTTTTTATAATGGAAAACAAAACAACAAAAAAATTACTTTTGGAGTTGTTTTTTTGGAAGTTATAGCAGGATTGCAACATTTCTTAACCTACCTAGTCCACATCTTATCTTAATTGCCATTTGTTCATATAAAATAAAAATGTAGTTGCTCTGTGAACTAAAACAAAAGCTTATGAGCCAACCTCAAACACATCAGTTGGTCAAATGAATTTAGAAACCTGTGAGGTCAGAACCGGTTGGCGTTTTAAACCAGCGCTTCACTAAATTAAGACTTTTATACGATTTTTACTCCCACTTAGCCTGAATTTTTGCTCCCAACTCAAATACTGCTGAAAAGTAGTTGGTTAGGTTTAAGAAAAGTAGGTTATGGTTAGAGGTTAGGGGTTAGGGGTTAGGGTTAGTAACCTTAAGTAAATGAATGAAACACAACATAGGCTCTGATATGTACCTGACATAATTATGTTATGTTACATAATTTAAAAGAAACTGTTTACTTTTGGTTTCACATGGTACACCAACAGCAGTCTCCTGGGTTAAAGTCCTATTGGTGAGGACGTTATATCTGTTTATTTTATGACTTGGATCAGGTTGAAATTGTATGTGCACATTGTGTGCAATGATTTCTGTGGTCACTTCTTTCATTTCTTTAACTTCCTCCTTCATTCTGTCCTTCCACCTTTCCTGTATCCCTCTTGCATATGAGAACATTTTCAAACAGCCTTAAAGATAATGGAGGCTATTCTTCATTATCTCCCATTTGACAAAAAAAGCTTTCTTAATTAATAACTATACATTATTATTAATTAATAAAGATGCAGAAAAAAAATTATATTGTGACCATAACGGGGAGCCTAAAGGTTGTTGGAACCATTTAAACAGCACTATGTAGAACCTTTGCCAAGATGTAAACCATAAGACCAATTTTCTGATGTAAAATCTAAATCTCCTCTGATGAGAGTGTATACGTTAAAGTATTGAAAGAACACCCTCTCCACAGCAGCCTACTGCTCAAGGCTTTCCCCCTCCATCACTCTGTAAACATTACACACATCAAGACATCAAGAAATTATCGTCAAGCACGCGGCAGCAGCGGTGGGATGCAGAATCAATTTGGGCTTCTTCAAAAGCCCCACTTGAAGCTGGTGGCAGGCGAGACGGAGCGGAGATGCTAATCGTCAAAAGGTCCGGGTGTAATGCCTTCCCTCCCATTCAGCGTGCCTGCCTCTGAAGCCGCCGTCTTAATTATCACCATAGGACATACATTACCAGACCAAACGCAAATGTCATCAAAACGACAATGGGCTCGCAGTTGCCGTTATCACCGGGCGTTAATTGATCTTATCGTAATCACATTATCTAGTTCAAATAAGGTGCTTTAATAAGCAGCCCTGGCCATTTAGACCCTCATAAATATCCACCGAGGAGCAAAATCTCATCACATTTTAACAAGGGGATATTTGTGCTGCACGGTTGCTGTTACTTACTGCACGTAGAAATGAATGGAAGAAGTCTGAGTTGGACCTGCAACCAGAAAAAACAGCAGAAAAATATTGTTTTTAGCTTTTTTGTCAGATGCTTTAATTTTGGTAAGGTTGAACTGTCTCCACGATGTGTTAAACATTCTGTGATCTACTCATGCACTTAAGCTGGCTGCAAACTTTTGCGTCGCTTTTGTGCCACAGTCGTGACGATGTGCGCTATGTTGCAGATGGGCAGAAGTGCAAAGAAAAGTATCCTCTGTGAGAATGCTGCTAGAAGAGAAGTGATGCATTCTTCCCACAGGAGGAAGGCCTCATGAGCACTGCAAAAAAAATTCATCCAAGTAAATGCTGCCTATGATCGAATCGAAAAGTCTAATTTTCTAAAAACCAAGCAACAAAATCTGCCAGTGTAGTGACAATACGTGTGTGTCTGGAATGTTGTCTCTTAAAAAAAGACAGAATCAGAAAAATACAAGTACAAAACAATTTGGTCTCTATCAGACACTGGTTGTCATTATCTCACTTTTTATTTCATGAATTTTATCAATGAGTCAAAATATGTTTAAAAGACAAATTTTGCTAATTATATATAAGATATCATTAAAACCATTAAAACTTTATTCATTAAAAAGAGTATTGCCACAAACAGAAATCATAAAAAAAACAAAAAACATCAAAAATGATCATAATTGGCTGAATCAGGCGGAGTGGACCCATACATAAATAGATACGTAACTGAAGGATAACATTGTAGGGGAAAATGTAAGCTGTTGCTGCTCTGTAGTCATGTGATGGCTGAACGGACACCTCCTGACCATATGCACATATAAGTGTTCTCATTGTCTGAACGACAAAGACTCTCTATGTCTCACTTGCTGTTTCTCCTCGCTATAATCTCTCTTTTTTCCAGACCTAAAATTTCAGATACAATTTCCCCCGCTGGCTGTGGTCATTTGGGTATTCGTATACATTTCCGTTCCCTTCTACCATATTTTGCACCTGCAAACAGGAATAAATACATATTGCACAATTCATGAAAAGAGGGGAATCTTGAGGGGACTTGTGAAATCAGGCTCAGCTTTTGGGACTGTGTGTGAAAATAAGTGCATCAGCATTGTGTGAAACTCACAGAAATGTTACAAACATTGGGACAACTCTTCTGCAAATAGTTGCTGTTTGGCCTCAGTCGCGGCATTTTGAAGGTTATCGACTGGCCTTGGTTGATAGCGATGTAACTATATATTCATATGGTAGTGGATATATTTTGAGTAAAATAAGCCCAAACATGCAATTTTTAGTGCAGTTTAATAGTTCAGCAGCTAAAAAGGAGTGCAGATCCTCAATATCTCCTTGGTGTAAACTTTTTTCATAAACCTTTTGATATTAGTACTCAATATAAGGCCGGCCTACTGCAAGCTGTGTGCTTTCTCTATGTATTTTATGTCTTGCTTGTAGCATTATTGGTTAGTGTAAATCACATCATTGTGCCCCCATTTAGCATTTAGCTTAGTGTAGGTAAGTCAGAGACATATGAAATATGTGAATCCCCCTTTTTGTCAATCCGAACCACAAAATTATGCTTTTAACGCCTCATGCATAAAATAAGATAAGATTAAATACACTTCATTTAGCCCATGCTAAGATCAGATAAGTAACTTTAAAAAACTAGAAGAGCACATACATTATGATCATCTACAAATGAAGCATGTAAAGTAAAAGGTACTAAATACTATAAAGATGATATGCAAAAAAATGCATACTTTAATGCATGACATTAAATGAGACAAAAATTGAGACTTCACAAATGAAGTCAGAAGTAAAGTTAGAACAGAAAAGTTACAATATAAAAATACAGAAATGACACTTGAGAAAATGTGTTTTATGTTTCCATATGTGTTAGCTGCTTAAAATGCAATTATTCTGGTTGTAGTAGTAAAGCCAGTGTGTGTGTGTGTGTGTGTGTGTGTGTGTGTGTGTGTGCGTGTGTGTCCTGTAAGGCAAACACAGTGGTGCAAAAGGTTACAGCTCATCTTGCTAATTGTTTGTTGTGCTTGAATATGATAATTCAGTCATGCAGCGAACACACCTCAGCTCACCTTTTCTGATTAAAAAATACACTGAAAACATGTCAAAGTCATTTTTTATTAAAACTGCAACTGCTGACTTATGTCACAAATGAGTAGTTGAATAGGTTTATCGTCATGTAACAACAAAGAAATGTTGTAAGGAATGTTCTTTATGTATTTATTTTACATCTTCTTAAACCACAACTACAAATGCACTTGTGTAATGTGTAAAAGGTAACACTGTAGCCTCATTTAGCACTGTATGTTTAAAGTCTAGGTTAAAGTTAAGTGTCAGAGCCCATATAGCAAACTGTTTGGGGAAATTCTGGCTCCACACACTTGCCAAATCCATGCACACACACACACACACACACACACACACACACACACACACACACACACACACACACACACACACACACACACACACACACACACTCACTCCTGGAAATTATGGCTATATTAGTTTGTTCTCTCTCCTCTCAGTATCACAGGATTTGCAATGAATTCTTCAGAGACGGTATTAAGAACGCAGACAGAAGTTAATAAAAGTCTAATCAAAATAACTTCCAAAGCTTTGGCTTCTTTCACTTTCTAAATGAGATCAAAGCAAGAGTCGAAAACCATTTAAGAATTACCAAGATCTGGAAGACACAAACAATAACAACAATAAGAAAGAGAAAATGTAATGAATGGCCAGGCAACAAACAAATAAAATAATAAGAGAAGAAAAAATACAGCAAAGAGGAGGGATAGGACAATCCACCAGGGACACTTTGCCTTTATTGTCTCTCTTCTTCTTTCATCTCGTGTATTTTTGTTTGTTTTGTTTATTTCTCCATTTGAGAGATTTGGTTTCTCGGGTGTTGTACAAAGGGGCGGGATGGGGGGGCGGTTGGGGGGGTAGCCTTCCAGGGGGTCGACTTATTTCTGTGTGTGTGTGTGTCCTTGTTTGTGTAATTATATTCCTGAAATTCCCATAGAGGGAACAGGCTGAGCTATAATTGTTGATTATTCTTTTATTATTATTATTGTTAGAATAACTGAATCTACACAGGTTGCCTCTAATTCAGACCTGACTTTAACTTGCACATCACATGCATGGATTTTGTTTTATTTTTGTCCTGCAGTATTATTGACTGCATGGCAAAACTCTAACTGGTATGTACTTGCTCTTTCTGAAAGGTTCCTTCCAGCCGACAAATCTGTTTTTTCTTTTTGGCACTCAAGTCTTTTCTTGTACTTTTGAACCTGCACTATTATGGCTTCTAGTTGCAGATCAAAGGTAGCATTACATCTCTTTTCATATGTAGGAGCTGTTATTCAGAAACTGCCTCAGCACCTTTCCTCGCTGCGGCGAGGCATCCACCGCGCTGCAGCCTTTTCAGAGAGGTCGGCCGTACGAGAGAGGGAGGCAGGGCTCGACACGAGAACAGAAATAGAGGAAGAGGGAGAGAAAAGTCGGAGAAGAAATCAATGTCAAGCTCGGTCTTCCTTTTCACCTTGCACTTGGAGAAGGAAGGGTGGGGGGTGGGGGGTGAGGCTGAGGCGGCGGCGGCGGCGGTGGATTGGAGGGAGGATGAGGAGCGGTGGCACAGGAGCACTCCTTAGGTCAATAAAGAATCAATAGGAGTGGGTGAAACTACACGCTGAGGATAAAAGACTGTGGAGTAGGCCTTGGCTGCAGCGCATTGTAGAAGAGGCTCTGGCACTGGCAGAAAAGGAAACATGTCCAGGGGTTACTCTGCAACACTTAATGGGCAAAGCTTGCAACGCTTAATTGTGCTAAGCCGCTTTCTAACCTGGCAACAGAGAGGCATGTGAGGCATGGAGCTGTTTGTCCACCTATTAATCAAAAATGTTAAATAGATTTCCTGTTAAATGCGAAGGCACGCTCACAATAGTTTGAATTCCTCACATTCACCGTGACCTCCGAGTAAACTGCATTCTGATCTTTCACATAACTTCACTTTCAATCAGCACAGGCCACAGAATGATATTTTTAACTCATCATGCTTGAGTATGGTAATTCAGTCATAGAGCTAACAAATATCAGCTCACCTTTTCTGACTGAGGGAAAGAATATGCAGCGGGAACACGTCCGTCATTCTTCATTAAAACTGCATCGCGCGTGTTGTGACACCCCTGACATGCGGAAAATAACGAGGCAACGAAAGAGTGATAGAAAACAGCCTTTGAAGTGAGGTGTTCATGAGCAAAAGCTCCTCTTTTTCCCAGCGAGGAATGAAGCCGCCAATTAAGCAAATAAATATATCAATTAAGTACCATAATTGAGATTGTGTAGATATTTGAAAGTGAATTTCCCAAAGGTGTCTTGGGTAATGAGTTCCACTGAGGTATTAAAGGTAGGGTTGAGTCATAGCCCCCATAAAAAAGAACACACACACAAGGTGATATTCTTCATCCTCAGTCCCTGCTTTTTTATTCTGATTCTGTCATTCTTCTGCTTTAATCTTTGCAGGTATGCAAAGAACCACATTTGATCATCATCGACAAACAAAAGGAAACTTCTTTACCTCCGCTGTAAGAATGCAATAATAATAATGTGTTAGATGCTTAATAAATATTCATATTGCAGTGAGAGAGCGGCCAGCCGTTGACATTCAAAGGTTGACCCAAATGTCTCGTAATTAGCAGAATCAGTAATACAGTTGAAACGAGACAATTGATAGGGGAAAATAACGCATCCAGTCTGACCTAGCCCAGATGCACAACATGTCTTGCTTCAATCCCTGCAGCACACCTGTGTTTGCAACCCTTACCCTCTCGGGGTCAGAGGTCACCGGAGCTGGAGTGGGCGTCAGAGCAAAGCAGGGGGCATCTTCGTTCAAGAACCCTGCGGCAATATGGCTGCCAGAGCCTGCGAGGGCGCCGTTACCTATCAATTATAAATGCAAGCTTGGTCTTAGTTAATGACGTCCTCACACAGATTTCTCTCCGGAGCAATTAATGCATGCTTTTTGCGCTGGGGGATGCCCCCATATGTACAATGTCAGAGCCCCACTCCCACACATGTGTGCAGGGAGAGCCTACGTAGGAACACACACACACAGAACGTACAAACGCAGCTACAAGCCCACACTGTTTTATCAGGATTATGTGTCTTTAAGCAAGTTTTTTCTTCAACTATACCATGGGTCGGGACCTGCAATGGCTAAGGAGCCTGTTTCTGAGTCCCAGCGTGCCAGGAATACTAGTTTGTACAGCAAGTACTAGTAGTCATTAGACCAGGTCCTGAAGTAAGACTGGATTTTCTAAATTTGGTTCCCGGGCTGAAGAAGTTTAACAACCCCTGCACCATTATGCTGGAGGAGAATGGATAATGAGGACAAGGTTGAGAGACAGAGCGCAGAAAGAAAAAAAACAACAACAAAATACACAAAAGACGGGGCCATGTGAGCGCGGAAATCTGGTGAATTGCATCCACCCCCCCACCCACCCAACACAACAACACAAAAGATGCACAGCTCTCCATCTCTCAGAGGACGGACTCAGTGTTCTGCATATTGAATGAAACAAGACCAGTTCTATCTATTTTCAGGGCAAAACACACGTTTTTTTTTTTTTTCTGAGCACAGCATTGCTGAGTGGCTGGCACTACTGTAGCCATAGCCCATAGCACAAGGTCAAGGTAAGAGTTGGTTGGAAAAAAGATGTAAAATGAAAGCATAAGCTCCAACCTTCACCTGTGTGCGGGGTTTCATGAAGGAAGAACATACATAGATATCTACAATGTATCAAATGTGTGATTATATGGCATATGTATGACACTGGCGCCAGAACAGGTGGGACAACAAGACTTTCTGACCCCCTCCCATTCAGGTATTATGGTAAGCGCTTCAATTCCACGCTGAAGAATACGTCCGTGGCCGTTATTGTTGTCTTTCAGAGGCTGTATCTCAGTTTTAAAGCTAGATCGAACATACCTTAAAGACCTTAGGCACCCACTGGTTCCAAACAATAATGGGGCTGAATAATGCTCCAAAGGCTGAATTTTGGCTATAGAAAAACAAGTATGACAATTTTCAAAGGGAGCCCCCGACCTCTGACCTCAGAATATCTGAATGAAAATAGGTTCTATGGTATGCTACTCCTAAGTAAGGTTTTTGCATGCAGAATAAATGTTTCTATTTGAATATTGCTGCTATGCATGTTCAGTTGAGCTACACTAAATGGTATTATTTCTATATACATATATATTGTTTTAGATTACACATCATGTTCCACATGCTCATTATATCTAAATAAATAAATCCATTCTTAGTTTGCTAAGTGACTGCTAACTACAGCTGTCAAATACATGCAGCATAGTAGAGAGTACAATGTCCCCCTCTGAAATGTAGCGGAAGAAAAGAGTAAGTTAAATAAAATGCGAATATTCAATGGAAGTGTACCTCAGTATCTCAGAACCGTACGGCTAATGACCTCAGATCTGCACACTCATTTGGAGAAATCTCTATGTAGTGTCCTTGAGCGTGGCACCTAGTGGAGCCGTCAGTGGCCAAAAGCAGACACCTACAGTTGTACAGTAGTGGGCAGCATCCCATCAGTTGACTTCCCTTGGATAAATAAATGTTCAGAGCTAACTGTATTAGTGCCAGCCAAGTACTCAATTTTCTAGAAGACATCCTCTGATATGGATTTTAATGGTGTGGGAGGGAGAGATGGACAAGCTGCCCCCGAAATCATGAAAAGATCAATTTGATCATATTACCCGCCGCGGAGTCTGTTCCCAGTAAGTGTGGACGATTGGCCGTGAAGTGTCCTCTGGTTATGAAGTGGTCTCTGGGCAGCTCAGACTTTGGCAGAGAGGACCGGCACCGCACAGCTCGGCACAGCTTGCCATAGTTGACCGGCAGCCCAGGCAGATGGCCAGCAACCAAACAGCCCTATTAGCATTTGGTCTGGATTAAATCAAATGCCCGGTGGAGAGCTATCTCTGGAATGGCCCTGGAATGGGTGATGGTGGGAGAGGAGCAGTTGGAGCCGGTGTTGGGAGTAAGACTGGACGTGGAGCGCGTAGAGCGGTTGGTGCTGGTTTGGAACTGGTTCAGTGATTTAAAGTGTGATAGTCAGTGATGCTGGCTGGACTCCTGATACACTTATAGGGACATCCTCAACTGGCTAACTATATTACCTTTTTTACATTTAAGGCCTTTAGCTCAAGCTCAACTTTAAAATGACTGAGTCAGATCAGGTGATCAGTCTCTTTTTTGATGACTCCTCACCAGGGTCATGTCATCATGAGGTTATTTCTCCCACTGACCTCAGATAAACTGAGAGGTAAAAATATATTTATATATATTTATCAGCCACTCAAAGTCTCTAATAATTATTGAAGTAATTCACATTTTCTTTGCTGGAATAACTAGGGCAATATTTATGATGGATGTAATGTAAAAATTTGGTTTGCTTAGAAAACTATTCTTATAAAATGTGTGTAAATGTACTACGAGGGGTTTTTAACTTGTTTTGAAACAGCCTCAGTTTAATACTGCTGCATCTTTAAGACCTACATAAGCACACAAAAATCAGATCCAGATCCAGGGGTCAGATTCCCCTGCTGCTTTAATCAGTGCAACTTGTGAGGTTTTTGATGTATCTCTTAGCAAATATGGCTTTACATTAAAACCAAAAAATGACACAAGCAAAGACTGAGTCAAACCAGGGAACAAATATTTCAGATAGCCTAGTGGTTAAAGGTCAACACCTGGAACGTAAATGATTTCTCATAGCCAGAAAACAACAAGAAAGTAACTATTTCTTTACTACTGAATATTTCATAGCCTTCTGCCCATTTCAGGACACTACCTAACTTGATGTGGACAAGTTTCATCAAGAGGAGGAGTTACATGTGTGATAGGGTTTGTATGGTGAGTGATTCTACTTTCCATAGAGCCAGTGGTACAGGTTTGTTGGCTCACAGGCACTCTCTGTCTCTCAGTAAATGCTGCTGGTAGCTGTGTGCCTTTGCCAGTTCCTGTGACATATTCTAGAGGTCCACACAAATGTAGCAAGTTCATATCAATATATCCCCTGTAAGAAATGTAATGTATGTAATGGGGTGGTTTTACTGTGATAAATTGGTCATATAATTTAAAACAAGCTAGCTGGTGATTGGGCTAAAAATAACTTGTTTAGCTTTTAAAGTGTGCTGGGTCTGAGCTGGGTCTGTGTGGCTAGTACAGTACATAGATAGATAGATATATAGATACTTTATATCTACATATGTTCTGTTCCGATCCAGGTACATGTTTTCGTGTCAATATGTCATTTTCATTGTGTAATTTTAAACAATAACCAGGCTACCGTATGACTGACCACTATTATTGCTACATAGATGCAGGCCTCCCATCCATCATCCCTCCACCTAACATAAACACAATGCAGTGTTGCAGAGTCAAGTCAGTGTTAGTGTTTGGCTGAACTCAATTACATCAAGTTATGCAAGCATGAGAGCTCAGACCAAGGTCTTTTTATGAGTTAAAAGACATCAAGATACAGAGATTTGATGACACAAAGGCTCACTTAAAGAGTGTAGCACCTGAGTTCCAGTTGGACTAAGAAGACACGCATCCATTTCCTGCTTATCCAGGGCTGCGTTGTGGTGGCAGCATGCCAAGCAAGGTAGTTCAGAAGACCCTCTCCCGAGCAACGTTTTCAAGCTCCTCTGAGGAGATCCCGAGGCGAGGATATATAATCTCTCCAAGTCGACAAAACAAATGCAGACCGGATAGTCACTCCCATGACTCCTTTCGTAACCCTGCAAGAACATACACATCCCTTTAGAAGATAGCCCACATTGCAATGCTTTGAATTTTCATAAGTATCTATAAGTATAAGTATCTACAGTCAAAACATAAAATACAAAATCAGCTTTTATTTTGTGAGAACATTGTGGCTTGCTGCTTTAACTTGAGAGAAATCAGGAGAAAGAGAGAGAGAGAGAGAGGAGCAAAGAGAGACAAAGTGGGGAAGAGCTACACCAGGAGAAAGTCAGTGACCTGTCATGTTTTAGCTATCCCTTCGCCGCACACACACGCACACACACGCACACACACAGGGGCATCGTGCACGTTAATCTGAACTGATTGCATGTCCACTTACATAAATTATGGACTGTGGTGGATGCATTATTTACTCAGTAGAATTAAAAAGGCATGCCAGGTTGCTGGATGCCATCACAACATCACGATCACACACACACACACACACACACACACACACACACACACACACACACACACTTGCAGAGAGGGAGGTTTAGCAGGGATGTAGTTTGAGAGAGAATAGCACTAAAATAAGCAGATATACTCTGCACACACACACACACACACACACACACCCTTTTTTATTTCTTTCCTTTCATCCTTTTGTCTGTCCTTCCCCTCTTCTTCCTCCTTTTTCCTGTTCCCCTCATTCACGTGCACATCCGTCCACTCAACCGTCTTGTCCTCGCATCCTTCTTTAACTTCATGTTTCTCTACCTCCATTCACTGATTCTGTTTTTACTATTTCTGCCCCCATTCTGTCATTTTTCATTCAGTCTTTCCATCCTTTCTTAAGCCCCTCTATCCATTCTTATTTACACTCTTCCTCCCGTGTTACTTCCTCTTCGTTTAATTTATCATTGGATCTTCCTCTCCTCTCTCTTTGTCCTTTTCCGCTCACCACGTCCATTCAGTCTTTGCTGCTTTTTTCCTCCCTCCCACCACTTCTTACCATTATTCCTTTCTTTCTTCCCCCTTCACCTCTTCCGTTTCTTCCTCTCCTCCCAATGCCCTCATATCTCTAGGTACTTCCCTTGTCCTAAACTAATTCATTTTTACTTCCCTGCTGTATAGTATCCATCCTTTCTTTTCATTCTTCACCCCCTTCCTTCTTTAGACACAGTTAACTATTCTGTCCTTCTTGCATCCATCTGTCATTTTGTATGTCTTCTTCACTCCCTTCATTCTTTCCTCCTCCTCCTCCTCCTCCTCTCCCTTCTTGTCTCTACAGTCTCTCCATCAGTTTCATCCAAAAACCTAATTTTTTCCCTCCATTTATCTCTCCTTTCACGTCTTTCTTCCAGCCTTCACTCTCACCACACTTGCCTAATCTGGCTTCCTCCCATTATTCTGTTTTCTCTCCTCCCATTTCCACTGCATCTGCCTCCACTCACACCACTATTTCTTTCTGTCCATCATTTCTTTCCTTCCTCTGATCACTGGATTCTCCTCATTCCCAGGCAGGTCCAGTTAGCTCTACCTCTCTCTCTCCGTCCCTGTTTTTCTGTCCCTCTCTGCATTTTACATCAGATGAGATGGGACCTGAAGGGAGGCCAGAAAACAGTGGGAACAGACTGCAGCAGTATTTTGACAAGGTACACTCATAGACTAAGCAGAGGAATCGTAAAATTGTGGTAAAGGATGGTGAAGGAAAGAGACAGTGGTGGGGGTAGTCCTTAAAATATATGCTTATGGGGGGCAGATTTTGAAACATAAAAGCATGTTCATCTTATAATCACAAAATACAACTATGTACCACAATATTAAACCACCATATTGAGCAAAAAATTCAGTTGTATTTATTTTTTTTTTCTGTTTTACATATTTCTATTTGGGATACAAACACATTCACAATGTTTGCACTACAGTTCCCATTATGCTCTAATGTAAATCTTCCTTCTCCAATCCCAAAAAACTCTTTTCAATCTTTTCAATCTTCTCTACCCTCCTTGATGGCCCCACTACTCCACCTCTGTCCTCCCTTCTACCAAGTATTTAGACTAACTAAATAGATGACATATGCTCCTCACTTCCCCATTCAACCAGCTGACACCACCTGGCCTATACCCATCTCTTCATCTGCTATTCCCATCTCCTATCTCCTACCACCCAACCACCTGCCCTGTCCTCTTCACGTCATCCTCTCTCACACTCTTCAGTTTATCATTCTTCTCTTCCTTCCTTTCCTCACCCACCCTATCAATACCTGTTTGACAGCTGGTTGTTTTCCGAAAACTCTAAAAGCAGCTAGAGAGGACACATATTTGTTGTATCCGGTCTTAATGGGTTAAAGAGGCTCACACTCAGCTCCTCTGGTGTAAAGAACTACAGATCTCTCTCTCTTTGAAAACACTTGAGCCCACTGTGCCCCCACCAGTCTGGTTTCAAGCAGTGTGTGTAACATTAGCGAGCTCAAATTTGACAGACGTATGTGACTCTGACAAGAAGGGATGCACATTTTAATGTTAATTGTGTCAACTGGTTAATGGATAATGCCCAACGGATATCCATTATCAGTAATTAATGGACAACGTGGATACCAGGTTGATTTTGCAATCAAAGTTTTTCACAAGCCATAACTCAGTTTCCCTGGTAACAGCTGAGGGTTTCACTAATACTTGGAAGAATCATTACAATCCCATAATATTCTAATGCAATGGAAACATTGTTCACTACTCCAGTAAATAGGATGAACCTTGGATACAGAAATATGCAAATCTACAAGCACAACCACTTTGTCTGTATTAGAATATATATATCCGGCAATGTTAACAAAAGGGAAAAATCATTTGTGTATCTGCCCCATGATTCCATTCCAAAATGTAATGGGTTCTTCCTTGGCCAATGCGACAACCTTACACCAAGTTTCATGAAAATTGGGCAAGTAGTTTTTCCATAATCCTGCTGGCAGAAAAATCAAACAGCACCTAAAACAACCATGGTATAATAACCATGGTAAAAAAGAAAAAGGCACTGCATGATGTCCCTGATCGCATATGAGTAACACCACATGTAGAAATTTGGACTAAAGGAATAAAGTGAATAAACAAGTTGCAGAGAAGTAACTGACTCCTTTTTTATGCTCATATTATCACCACTGTGGCTTTTATTTTTGACAGAGTGAGTCAAGCACATTAGGGCCCAATTCACAGCAGTCGGCTCTTTCCTTTTTTTTAATCTCCCTTCAAGTCAGCAGAAAAGCTCAAATCAGTATGCAAAGTGTCACAGTGGGGCGGCTCCTTACAGCAAAACATTCTGAGGTTTGCTGAAACTTTTGGACACCAAGCGCCGCCTCCAGAGCCAAGAGGAAAGGCCTCTGAAACAGACAGAGAATTAAAAAAAGAAGAAGAAACAGAGAGAATATCACCAGAGAAGAGAAAGTCTGCTTCTCCCCACGCACTTCCATCCAGCAGCCTCAATCTTGGCTACAGCACGGTCGACTTAACACCTAAATATAGAGCATGCCGGCTATTCATGTAGTGTTATTGCAACGCTAATGCCCACAATCGCGGATTTTGGAGGGCTAGCCGGCCTTATAGCGCGGCCGCCGGCTCCTGAATATGCATGGTGCCGAGCAGGGAGAAGAGAGCGCCAGGCGAGACACAGAGGATTTGATGTTCAATAAAAGAGAAAGCCTTTGACATGGAATACGAGCGGGGCCCAGCCTCAATATAAAAGAACCAGGAGGGGAATTAGATGGATGGAGAATTCCTTCAGAAATACAGACAGAGGAGAGACAGAAAAGAGAATTATGAGAAAAGGAAAGGGATATTTGAGTGTTTCTGAGTGTGTGTGTGTGTGTGTGTGTGTGTGTGTGTGTGTGAGCGTGTGTGTTGAAGTACGTGAGCAAGTGACAGAAAAGCAACACACACACTCACACGCACACACACACACACACTTTAAATGTGGAAACATTCCTCTCTGCGCCCTCTTTGACAGAGTATGGATAATACAAACCTATGATACATCATAAGCAAGTCATTGAAATGTCTCTGCAGTTTCTCTTCTCCAACTCTTTAAAAGCTCCGCGGCTCTACTCCCCACTCTTGCACGCCTCCCACCAACTTTCTCCAAGCTTTACGTGGCTTTTAAAGATTACCTTTAAAATCATTGAGTCACTTAACAGGCTCTTTAAATTAGACAAGGCCTACGGGTCAGCCTCATTACAGATGCCATTAGCAACCATGCACTAAGGCTGTACAAGGAAATAGTTGTTAAAGGGCCGATAAGTGATAGTGGGTAATCCTCGTAAAGATGAACCCTAACTAAATGGCCCAAATGAGACGTTTCGAGTGGTGTTATGTTGAGTCGGAGAACTTTGTTTTGCAGGAGGTGATATGTTTTGCATGTTAACATCAGTAAATCATATCAACTTAATCAATTATAAAGATTTTCATAGAAAACTGCAGGTTGCTGCAGCACCTGCTGTGGCTTTCTTAGAATGCATGCCTATGTATTTCTGTTTGCTGGGCGTAATACTGAAATTCAATTCTCAAACAGAAAAAGAGGATAATGGTTGACCAAGAGAATGCTGATGGTCGGTTAACACATCACAAGCTTTACAGCTCAGATACTCACTGCTTTACAGCACAAAACAGAAGGAGAATAATGATATTTGAGAGCTTCTCTTAATGAAAGATGGTTGAAAGATTAAAAACCCAGGGAAACGGGGACAGGGGGCACTGGGGTTAATGGGAAATGTTGCATTATGAGAATCATTAGCACCAGCAAGAGAAAGAGGCTGCACCGTGGTCTGATTTAGAAGGTATACCAAAGTATATTGACTGTGTAATACCAATCAGACCACACAATACCAGCCTGATTACGGCCCGACCCAACAACCACAGGGCGTCAGGGGAAAAAAATTAGTGTTGGGCGGGACGGTTTGTGTTATCCAGCGCAGTGTGTAATTGTGGAAGACAATGGACACAGCATGGGACGTGTCATGATGTCGCCACATCCCAACAAAGAGTATAGTGAGTCAAGTTTTTTTTGTTTTCTCTCACATACTTTGGTGTTCCATGATGTTGACCCATTGGAGCACAGAGGGCGCTTCCACGCACAGCAAATGGAAAGAGGAATAATGTTAGGCCTGGTCTGGATTTTATATAAAGTTTTTTGGATGTAAAAAAACTCTTAAAGCTTGAACGAGTTCTAAGCTGCTTAGATCAGTTACACAAATATAACGTTTAAACTTTAGTCAGTACAGACATGCTACACATCGCTGCACATTCTTCAGTTCATTTTACAGAAACCATGAGCACCAAAGTATCAAATCATCAAATGAATGATTAGTAATTGACATGTTATTGGATAGAAGTAATATTCATACTGGTTTAAATAAACAGTTTGATAACATTTCCGTCTGTGCTGAGCAAGGGTTTTGTGTAAAAGAAAACAAAGGCCTGTCCTAAGTAGAGGCCAATTTCAAATAAAGGCAGGCTTAACGTGTATTTTGATGGAAAAAATATATATATTACACATTTAAACCAAGGACAAAGTAAAACCGACAAAAATAGAAAAAATGCAGTTGTATGCTTGAATGAGGGGGATAAAGGTTCGCTTTACGACACTTGCTGAATAATGCACATATGGCAACATATAACACAGACACACAACACAAGTCGACGCAGGGACATTGACATTCATGGTCAGGTTTACATACATACTGTATAATGCACAGTCACGGATGCAGAAAGCGAAACATCTTCTCAAGCCTGTCGGGGATGCCATGCGTGTGCTTTGGTTAGGCCAAGTTCCATATTAAGTGTGTTTTCCATTGCAATTAAGGCTTTGGCCTGATCCCTTCTGACACGGTAATTGTTATTTCAAACACAGATTAATAAATCATGGACATCTAGTTAAGAATTAAAATAGGTCTCCACCAGCGCTGCAGCCCGGGCTAACCTCCACAGCCCAGTCCCTGCGCACACACATACACACACACACACACACACACACACACACACACACACACACACACACACACACACACACACAGTGTCTCTCTGTGTTGTCATATGCACCTTTACATGGGCAAACATATACATACTGCATATAATCTCATAATGTGAGTGCATATGCGTTTACTGTACACATATATCTACATGCGGTACGTGCATACGTGCTATACAAACATATAAATGTACATTTTCATTCATGCAATGTAAATCTGCGAGCGTGTTTGCACATAAGTCAATATTTTTTCCCTTGCACCATATCCACCTGTATGTTGTTCCGGTGTGTCTCCTGATAAAATTCCAATTACTTCTAAATGGGAAGTATGTTCACCTGATGCTAATTATCAAAAATTTACATAATGGCATCTCCCTTGAATGAAATATCAGGCAACAAAGAACATCTACAATAAAAATTCTGCACCAAATTCCACTGAAAGCAGTGACAAAAGTACAAAAAATAAAAGGCTGTAGGGAAATAAACTGCAACAACAAAGAAATCACACGGAGGTCAGAACAGGTGAGTGTTGTTTAATTCATTCAGGAGCATTCAAGAAGTTAAAACAAAAACAAAAACGTGTGGTCTGATATAAAACAGTTTAGTCAAAGTGGCGTTAAGGTAGCGCTGCAAACAGCTGATGTGCACATCAGTTCCATGTCATTGAAGATGTGTCGGTCTTCCAGGTGGACACCAGACCACATCAGCTGACCAGGAGGCAACAGGCTAAAAACCACAAACATTTTAGTCTCTAATAGAATAAAAAATGTTGAGTGCCCAAAACATGCACAGTAAAATTATTAGGGATATAAACTGATAAATGTAAACTGAAAGATATGGCTGCAAACATTTCGCTCTCTGAGAATAAGATTAATATATATATTAATATGGAAGATTTGTGTTCATTTTTGTACATATATTTTAATGAATAAACAAGTCTTGGGTTCTGAATCTATACAGGTTTAAGAGATTCTTTAGGCTCAGCAGAATTAGTGACTTGGTTTATGTTGTGATATATCTTTTATAATATTGCCTGATATATGCCCTACACTCAAGGTTTGATTGATCTTAGTTTGGAAAGTGTATCTGACTCACAAAGTTTCATATGTTCTCAAAGTAACTCTTTGATTGAAGTTTGTGACGTTAAGTTCAAGTTGTGTGTTTCCTGCACGGCTCCAGCTTTTCAAACCCGCACCGGCCCGCACCCGCAGAGGCAGAGCTCAGTACCGGAACCGACCTGTTACCCGCAATTATCTCCACCCGTTATTATAAGACCTGTGACCCGACCCGTTTCCCCATGCTACACACACAGTCATATTTTTACTTGTGCAATTATGTGTAACATGTAGAAACATTAATTAAAATCATAATTAACCGTTTGGCTGAATCAACCACCAACTGTTCACTACGCTGCTGCTGCGTCCACGCGGCCTGCTGGGCAAGGTGTCAATTAAACCCTGTGTCAGTTTGCATAACGAAATCTGAATTTGTGAGATGTACAAAAAATCTAAGATTTATTGGGAAATATGAATCAGGGAGACAACTGATGGCCCAGCATGTGTGTTTCCTACAACTATATAATATAACTGTCAATACACAACCTACACATACATATCTATACTGTATATAAACATACAACACATGCAGTCTGCACACAAATACCCTGTTCAGTACAAAAGCACAAACTGTAAACATCACATAGTCACAAGCAAATATATGACACACACATCATCTGTGCAGATACACACTTGAATGCGCACACACACACACACACACACACACACACACACTCGGATGGCGTGGCAGTGTTTACCAAAGGCACTTAAGACACACAGTGCATCAAAATAAACAGGAGCTGAAGGGAGGAGGAAGGAGAGAAACAAGCGGGAGATTCTACATAATAAATGCAGACACTCTCTGACCCTCCATCTCTGACTCCACCTCCACCTTTCCCATCCCATCTCTAATCCTGCACTACAGTCCTCCCTTACTTGTTTTGATTTACTCTCCCTTCCTTCCTTTCCCATTACCATCCACTCTAAATCCATTCATCTATCTTCTGTCCATCCTTCTGCTCCTCCATCTCTTCCTCCCTCGTGCCATCCTCCCCATGAACTCTCACTCCCTTCTCCTCTGCCTCCATCACTCCACTCTTTGTACATGTGAAGACTGGGAGGAAAGTCCTGGCCCAATACAAAATTTATGCTGAATAATGTGTTTGGTGGCCACATTGTAGGATGTCTTCTCTGTGCTGCCCCCCCAAAACAGACAGGCACACACACACACACACACACACACACACACACACACACACACACACACACACACACACACACAGTCTCCTGTGGTCGACACAGAGCACTTTAGCTATCACTGTGGATTAGCCTGAGACCTGTAATGAACCTTTAAGTACGCCAGGGCCCTTTTAAGCCACACGCACTACACACACCCACGGACACATAACATGGGCGAGCTTAAAATACACACCGCACACCATGTAAACACACACGAACAAGGTTATGTGTGTTATTGTGTAGGTAAGATACCAAATAAATAGACTGCATTTAGGCACACACATTGGCACTGATTCATACACTCACACATTTTTTTATCTACCAGAAGGCTCGGTCAGTTTGAAAAGTCACATGCTAAATATAAAAGATTTGACACACATGAACACGCACAAGAGTGTAAATGAACACACAACGGCATTAGGCCTCGCAATGATACCTCTACATACTGTAAGTACACTTCTGATGATCTAAATATAAAGTCTGATATTTTTTTAAATAGCTCTCTCTCTCCACTTCCCTGGACACAAGCTTTCCAAGCAGCCAAGGATAGGAGACAGAAGGAGGGGATATAGATGGGGGACTGAGGGAATAGTGCTCTCTCTGTGTACTATACTACTATACTTTCTTTTAGAGTGCATTCAGCACAGAAAAGTATAGATGGAACACCGAGGCTATGAAGAGGAAGAGGGAAGGTAGATCAAAGAGGCCACAGCTGGACAAACATATATGCCAACTGTGTGTCTTTGGTGCTGAGATATGAGGTATCACTCAATGAGTTGAGGGTTCAACTCCAAGTGTAGCTCAGTGATCAGTAGGAGGCACTGTTAAGGATCGGAAACTTGCTTCTTGTAGTGGAAAATGTATTTTTTTTGGAACAGAAGAAAAACTGAAAGACCTTCATTTTTTGTCTCAGATACTATCTGTAGACATGCAGCTGTTTGGCATCAGTTGTACATAAGCACTATGGAAACATCCATCAGGCTCCTGGTATGTCCATCTCTGTCTGTTTAGCAGCACAGCTGTAGAGCTAAAAGGACAGTGGCCAGACAAACTATCTTTAATTTAATTTACTTGTCTAACAGCCAAAAGTCAAAATAAAAAAATACACTACATGGTTAAATAATTTAATTAACTGCTAATTTCTGCTAATGTCATTTATTCACTGTTTAACAACACAATGCCATATACAGTCCTATATATTTATCTTTATTTATCTATATTTATCCTCTATACAGTTCTCTACATTTATCTTATTTAATTTCATTTTCCATGAATTTTATCTTGTTTTATTTTTATTCTTATCTCTACTTTCTATATCTAGCTAAGAGTTTATTGTTTATCTTGTACTGTTTTTTATACCTCTTTATTTTTCTACACTGTTTTGTAAGCTGCTGGAAATTAAATTTCCTTGTGGGAGTCATCCCAAAAGGATCAATAAAGAGAAGTCTAAGTCTAAGTCTAAGTCTAAATGTGCAATGCCAGTCTAATTACTAATAATAACAATATAATTTTCCCCAGTAACTCTGAGTAACTAATTACTAATATATGTCACTAATAATATTACAGTTACCCCACTACCTAATAGTCATTCAGATGCACAGCATCGGGAGCAATTTGGGGTTCAGTATCTTGCTCAAGGACACTTTGACAGGAGGAGAGGACAACCCGCTCTACTTCCTGAACCACAGCGTCCCTAACAATACTTTTGTTGTCACCCCCGACTAATTTGAAATCCAACAAGCCAATCACATGCTTGGGTTAATTATATAATCGTGGAGGAACGTTTTTAAGTAGGCTTCTTAAAGGATGCAAACAGCATTGTTTAAGGTTATTGATTTATTTTTGGTATTGCTTATTGCAGACATATATCATAACATATATAAAGTAGTGGATTTGTGTTGCAGGGGTTGTGTATTGATGTGTCTCTTGGAGTAGAAATGGATGTGTACCTAAACCATGAGACAGAGAGAGAGATGGGCATCTAAAAAGCTCCAGAAACATAAAAAAAACATAAATTATTATGTATTATTATATATTATTATATTACAGTTCTTCACAGGTCTTATTAGTACCTAGTATTAGATGAGGGAAGGGTTAGATCTGTTTAACCCTTACATTCAGTCTAATCAGGTCCAGTATGGGTCCCATCGTAACTGGTCTGTGTGTTAGTATGTATTCTACCTGAATGGATCCTAGTAGACTCCCTACCCTGACATGTAAGGGTAATCTGACAAGTATCTTTTCTCTTTTCAGCTGCTTTTTCATCTATGGAGCATCGTGTTCTGTCTTTGGTTGGGTCTGTTTGAGTTGACCGCATTTTGGATTGTGTCTTTTCGTCCCCGTCTATTCAATGTAACTCTTTTGGATATGGTTCAAAACTTTGAACTGATAAGGACATCTATTGTGGATTACCCTTGACCCACATTTAGGTAGAATCAATGGACCATTGTGCTCATAGATTTATTATCTATTCAACTAGCATTCTTAAGAGTCCAAAGTGGATTGGTCGAAAATAAACACATCACACAGCTCTTCTTCTGTTTTTGTCCTGCTGTGTACATACATGCTTGTAACAATAAATTCTGTTAATGTAGTCTCTTTTAGGAAATACTTGTACTAGTATACAGGAGCTCCCAAAGTCTCAAAGATGGAATTTTTTGTCTTGTGAATTTTGAAAGTAAGTTTTCAGAGGAACACAATGGCTACGCTGTCTGACGGTGTCCTGGGATTGTCTTCCAGAACTCCAGCTGACCCTATTAAAAAGTTGCATGAATGCGCTTGTACATGCGTATGTGGTGTGCATGAGTGTGTTGCCTGTGGAGAGTGTTGGGGTGGATCAAAAGGGCCTTGAAATGTGTTTTGGCTGGCCATGACAGATCAGTGGGCGACAATCCACAAAGCGGCCCCTGAGGACCCCCGTGGATGACCCCACATCTAGACTGAATGCAACTCCCTAATCCAGTGTGTCACCTCACACACCCGGGCCCTTCACCTCCTGATGGAGAGATGAATCAAAGAGAAAGGGCCTTTCACTGCCCTCGCTCCCTGAGAAAATACAACAGTGGAGAGTGAAGAGATGACCTTATAAGAAGTAGCAGATGAGATCAGATGGTGAGATGACAGGTCAGAGAAAGTGGAGGAGGTAAAAGTAAAAAAAAAGAGGGAGAGAGAAAGAGAGAGATTAGGAGAGGGAAAGAAGTGGGGTAGAGAAGGGGGAGTGAGGGCAAACAGTGAGTGCAGAGCGATGTAGTGTGGCGAGTGGGGAGTGAGAAGGATTAAGTGGTCATGCCGGGCCACTGTGTCTGTGTGTGTGTCTCGTTGAGCAATAGAGAGGCTACAATAGGGTTATTTTGATGTCACTAAACACAGTTCACGCACTCTGCAGGAGCTGACTTTGGACATACAAACATGTCTTCATATTCTCACAGGAACTCTCAAACGTTCACCAATCCTTACAAGAACAAAACTCTTACCAAACCCAATTCCTAAAACTAAACTACTGCAGTTCTTCACTTGTGCAATGCAAAAGCATACTTCGGTATCCCTCTGAGCATCTATTTTAATGTTTATTCTTGAAATATCCAGAGTTGGTCTAATCTTCTATCCATCTCATTTCTGTCAGGTCTGCACTGTGGTGGCAGCCGGCTAAGAAAAGTAGCTTGTCACTAGCTACTTTCTGCAGCTACTCCTGGGGAGTCCCAAGGCGTTCCCAGGTCAGGTAAGATCTACAATCCCTCCACTGTGGGGCATGGAAGAAGGCAGGATTAGATTCAGCCTAAGAGCACTTTATGATGTGTTCCATCTCCTCAAAATCTTAGTAAATTGATAGGTGGGCACCCAACATGTGCTTTATGTTCAGAATCTGCATATTCTGTCAGGGTGTAAAACAAGCCTGTTTCAAGGGTGATCCAGAGACACAACCAAGTGCTGAAGTTTCTACAGTAGCAGCAGCCATAGAGAGTAAGTGCTAAGAAGTAAACTCATTGGATGCAAAAGGCAAACAAGATGAGTTTTTCTTTCTTTGTGAGGGTGAAAAAGTCAGACAGTGAGCAAATTTGAACAAACAAATGTAGGGCAGCTAAGACAGGTAGGGACCATGGCTATATTATCAGAACAGGATGCTGGACCCAAAGATGGAGCCTATTCAGTCCAATAAGAATTGCTCGTCTTGTGCATACACCTAAAGAGATTCCAGGTTTAATTCCAGGATATGCAGCCCACCATCATCAAAAACTTTACAATAGAAAGAGTCACGATTGACCTTGTTTTCAGTTTGAGGTGTTCAATATGATGTAGTAGAGTCCTTTGCTGAGTTGCTAAGATGACATAGCTGGTCATTTGGCTGTTGCTATGAGCAGATTCAGTATAGATATATGACCAGGTCAATCTGCTGTTTGCAGAGGAGATTGTAGCGAGAGACGGCTATCACTGGGCCCAGTAGATTAATGACGACACAGCCTACACTTTTTAAAGGAAAAGAAAGCTCACCCAACTTTTTGTACATTTCACTGTGTATAATAAGTACTGGGGACTCAATAGAACCCCCTGAATGACCTGAGGGACCTCAGACTGTGCTTCGAGGCACACTGCTATGTGCACCCAGAGAGCCCTAGTATAACACCGTTTTTTTGTGTTATAAAAGTGATGAACAAAGGCACATTTTTACCCATCGTGGCCTTGGAGAAACAGACTCTACAATGACAAATTCTGGAAAACAGACAGTTTGTTCTACTCTGACACTTAAAAATGAAGAGGTGCAGATGGTTCAGACTGCTTCATAATGTACAGTTCTGTACAGTATGAGGCCATGTTATCAGCAGAATGGGGAATGCAGAGGGTTTCTTATTGACTTTAAGGGAAAATAGTCTGTTAAACTGTCAGGAGTCAGAGTCACACTGCTATTATTCTTGCTTTAAACAGGAAAACATTGGTTTTCTGTAAAGAATAGTGAACCCTGAACTACGGGACACACAGTTTCCTCAAGCATAAATATACAGTCTAACAACAACAATGAGAACAACAGAAATGGAAGAAATAAAAAGGAACACATTTGGAAATCCAGATATCTTTTGTATCTTGTTGTACATTCTTTGATTTTACTTGTATTTCTGGTTTTATGTTTATTTTTCGACATGTAGCCCTAGTTAGTTACCTTCCTATGGTTATGTTTAGGTACTGGCAGCACTTGGTTAAGATTAGGTAAAGATGGTCTTGGTTTAATGCAAAAAAACATCTCAATTTACTTTAAGTACAACTTTATTAACATTTAACAGAAACCACAATTTCTCCCTAATCTTAACCAAAGTGCTTTTGTTGCCTAAACCTGTGCCAGGTGTCAGGATGGCGTCAAAGATCTGCAGCTCATCTGGGAAAAGCCTGTTCAGGCATTTAATCATCTAGGAAAACATAAAATGTTTTTGAAGCTGACCAAGTGAAACATTTTCACAGCATCAATTTTATATTGTAACTTTAAACAACTATCAAATTCATTCACACAAACGTTTCTTTAATCCTGAAATTGCTGTGATCAGAATATGGAGCCAACAGACTGAACTGACATGAATGTACTCAGGGGGCAAACTTGAACATAAATAGACCCACTGTTTTCATCCTCAGCATCAACACAGCACATGTCAGTTGATGAGAAGAATGGGAAGACTGTGAAATAAACAGAACTTCTGAAAATGATGTTTTCAATAAGACAATTTATTTTTTAACCAGTCTGACGAGTGGAAATAAAACATGAACAGTCGCTCTGAATGGCAGATACTGATTAAGAAATATAGGAGGAAAAAAAACACATGCATGCCTCAAATGATTTGCTGTGTGTTGACAAGTTGCAAGAGTGCAGCCTAGTGGTGTTAGCAGCTGACTGGAGGATGTGTGTGTGTGTGTGTGTGTGTGTGTGTGTGTGTGTGTGTGTGTGTGTGTGTGTGTGTGTGTGTGTGTGTCTTTCTAATTCACATGGCCACTGTAATCAATACATTTGATGGGACTGAAGTGTCTGTGGTCTGCAGGAATCTTTAAATGGGTTACCATGGTTACTCTCTACATGCGCACTCACTTATGCACAAACACTCAAAGAATAACCTATTTGAAAAGGAACATATGCTCGGTTCCTGAGCACGGGCAAAATATATACACTCATATGCACGCACACACACACACACACCATGCACACCGCCACCTACACAAGAATATGCACATTACATTTCAACTCAAGTGTCTTTCTCGGACACTGAAATAACTTTCTGCACAAACACAAACACACACACACTGCTGTGACCCCAGAGAGCGGGCCAGCTGTGTGTGTGCCGGAGCAGTAACCCCAGCGTTAATTATAAATCAATGGGCCAACTGTAAACGCACACAGAGAGCATCTCTGGCACACATGACTTCTCCCATGCATGTCAACATCCATAGGGTATATAAGCCGTTTAAAGTGTCGGGGCCTCTACAATATTCATGGCTGATTATAACAGATGGTAGACACACACAGAGCAACACACTGCACTGATACAGGACAACGATACAGGCTGAGAGAGAAGCGGAGGGTTAGGGCTGGGGATCATAAACTGCTACCAGACTGCCTGCAGGACTGATTTCAAGTTTAACCTGTTTAATGTGTCTTTTAAAGGAAAATCCATGTACACACAATGTAACATTTATGATATATAACATATTAGCCAGGTTGTTTCTACAGTAGCCCAGAAGGGACAAACACTGACTCTAGATATGGGTGTTAGCGTTGATTGCGACATGCAGCAAAGGGTTGCGGGTTGGAATTGGACCTGGGCTGGTGAGCTACAGTGTGCCCCGTTTTGATGCATTTATGGTGAAACAGAGATTAAAATAGTTCTATTAAGCGATTTAGAGTATAACTACAAATCTGTAAAAAGAAACAAAAGAAACAAGAACACAGGAAACTAACAATTATTTAACCATTTAGAGACACACCGTGGCCAACTAACTGTATAGCATGTAGGGCATCCACGATATGGCACTGCATCACATTTTCTTTTTGTGCCTTTTTTTTCAAACATGGGGGCACAAAAAAATTTTATGTGCGTGTTTTCTCTTCTTTTTGGAAGGTGTATTAAAATAAATGAAAATACAAAAGAACAATACTAGCTCTGGAAAAGGCTAATAAAAGGATTTTGAGTTAAGACTGTTTTTTTCAAACATTTCAATTTTTTGAATCAGAATCAGAATCAGAATCAGATATACTTTAATAATCCCGTGGGGAAATTACTTGTAGGGGGGGAGGAAAAGGGGGAAGAAAATACTTGTAAAGTGATCTGATTTTTCTACCTTGCAAATACTGACATAATACTGTCTCAAAGATTTGGCAAGAAAAACATAAATAATACAAAGAAGAAGCATTTGAGATGAAACATGTTTTTAAGGCTTTGCATTTCCCTGATTTAGTCTTACAATAAAGAAATACAAATGCCTTGGCAACTTCCACACACACACACACACACACACACACACACACACACACACACACACACAAATATATATTATAGTGACTCAATGACTATAACTATACATGCCAGCACAGACAAAGCCGATAAATTTTGTGCAACTCCTCAGCTGTTTCCAGTCATAAAGTAATATGTGTATTCATTTTTATATGCTGAAGCTGGACTGAAGCCCTAGGGAGAACTACATTGTTGTGATGGACAATAATGGTGGAGAGCTGCTTATGAATATGTATTTGTACTGAAGTAAAACTTATATCAATAATACTTATATTACTTTGTCAAAATCAAATAAATCATTGACAGACGCAAATTTAATGAACACTTATTTTATACATTTTACTTTTATTTTACACATGTGACCACAGGATTGTATCTTATTCTTATATTTGTATCTTCCTACTGTTACTACTGTAGTAGTATCAAGTTTTTTTCCGACACTGGTGATGTACGACTAAACACTGCTGATTTATTTCTCAACAAATGTAAGATGTGATTGTCATATTTAAATATAAAGACGGTCATTTTCAACTACAGCTGTCTAAGTATGCAGCACGCCCGCATGTCAGCACTTCACACGCATGCAAACACTTGCGCACAAATCAATCATGCATACAGGAACACGCATGCAACCGCTCTTAGTCTAACCTCAGCATATGGAGCATGTCTTTAAAGCTACATTAGGCATCGGTGGGGATGGAGGGATGGAGAGAGTAAGGGGTGGAGGTGAAGTGAGGGAGGGCGATCAAGTATCTCTACAAATTACATACAACTACTTGTACAATTATGGGTCTATATTACTAACTGCAGTCTGTCACAACAGTGAAGGCTCGACAAGAGACTGAGGCAAACAGTGTGGATCATGCAATGGGGGAGGACAAAGAGAGGGAGAGGGTGAGATATCTGAAATATCAGAAAATAGTAGAGGTCTTTATAAGATAGGGGGCAGAATATTCTGTGACATTTATTGGTACAGAAAGGTTGCTGAACAGTGCATGCATTAAAAATACCAGTGTGGAAGTGTCACATTCTAATTCCGATTAAGTTAGTAATAATTTATATGCAACATCCAGTTACATAAACAAAACTATTTGGTTAGGATTAACTTAAAAGAAATCACCACTGACCTTTGGTTTCACATCAGATTCAAATCCCGGTCTCCTGGGTGAATCAACCCTTTCCTCCTCCCTGTGTGGACTTTGTACTGCACCTTCATACATGTGTACTTTTCACATCTGAACAAGGGAAAACATGACACTGACTTGGTATCTTCTTGTGGATCGGCGGGTCTGTTACACACTTTGATGTAATGCTGGACAGTAGAAGTATTTTACAGTGTTGAAATTTTGGAGCAAATGTGCATCCTCTGTAGCACTCATCCAGACTCAGAGGTATAGTAGTAGGTGGTCACTTCCAGCACTGAATTCTTTCTATGTATGCATTTGATCTTAGTTACCCGCTAATAAAACGAGTATGTTGCATCAGATTAACTGAAAGGTGTGCAGGGCCGTATTCACAAAACATTTTAAGGATCAAAGAAATAAGAGACATATTAGTCCAAACTTTAAGACTCAGAAGTTTTTGATCTGACAGTAACTCACTCTGGTAAAATATAGTTTGCAGCTTATGATCTCAGCTGACTTCTTAAAAGCAAAAATGCTCCTCAGACCCAAGTTTTATCGACAGTTTATGAAGTGCACATTAAATAATCACTAACTGCAACAAATACATAAATAAAGGTGATTTTAAGGCTATCGCTATCAGGTAAAGCGGTGTTATATGTAGGATGTATCTAAGAGGAAGTTCACCTATGAAACATTATCCACAGGGTCTACCCCGCCCTCTTTCTAGGAGTTATCTTTGTTCTTTCCTAAAAGTTGCTCTTAGCAGATCTTAATAGGAAACTCTTTGCTAGGAACTTTATTAAGGAGGACTCCTAGAGGTAAGATAAAATCCTTTGTGAATATGGCCCCCTGCTATAGATAGGGGAAGATAAGATACAGGGAGGCTGGAGAAACAATTTGTCAGAGCTGTGCGCGGTGTAGTGTCAGTGGTCGCAGGGGTAAGGCAGTGAATTGCTTTTTAAAGGTTGTTGGGTTTTTTTTGTAGTTTTGGCCATCATCTCGATCAGTGACATTGTACTCAGATTATTTGCTGGCATCTGGTAACAGTTGATGACACTAAAAAGAGGTCCAACAGGAAGAGACCAAGCAGTTTACAGATAATCTGGCTTAACTGTTGTCTTGTTTATAACCTGTCTCATTTCTTGCCCCATTGAACTTTGTCGTCCTTTGTTCCCAGATCTCAGCAATCACATTTGTGTGCACAATAACGGACAGAAACAGTGTCCAAAACCATGAAAACCAGACAAAAGTTGATCTATTCACTTCTTCCCCTCCCTCCCCATGTATTCTTCTACCAAACACTTTTATTAAGTCAGTCAATGAACACTGTGGAGGTGGAGAAAGGATTCACGGGGGCCGAGGCCCAAAGGAGATGTTTCATACAAGCATATAAACGAGCACCAAGAAGCGTCAAGTTCTCGAGTGGTGGAGTGGTCTCCAGGTGGTGTTTATCTTTTTAGCAGACATTATAATCAAACGGCAGCTCTGAGGTCAGTTTTTATCTACATACTCTCATACAAGATGGGATACACATTACCAACCGGGCACACACAACATCACACTCACATGTAAATATACATTTACACTTCCATATTGATTTGTTGTTGTTTATTTACCTCACATAACCCTGGTGCCTTCAGGCACTTACACACATATGTGTATTGTCAATGATGCACAAATATGTGCATGAGAGAACACTGTTTCATCCCTGTTGCAGATGGACAGGCAGCAACATGAGCATAATTTCAAATCACATACACTCAAAGGTGCAGAAAAAGAACCCATTGTACACATGTGATATCTACTTGACTACAAATTGAACTGGCTGCTTGTAAATTCTAAGATTCTACTGATAGATTTTGAGGTTTTAGGTTTTAGATCTTCTCTTTTTCACCTCTCCTTAGGGTTAGGGGTTAGAGTTGTCCTGACAGGTTGCTTGATTACCTTTTGTTCCTCAACCTTCTCTCAGCTTCAAAGCATCCTACCCAGTGCTGGATAACTGATTACATGTAATCAGGATTATGTAATGAGATTACAAAAGTATATTTTTAACTAATGCTCTATGAACCCTCTGTGGGTCTATAGATCCTGATAGGCGAATGAGATCAGTCTCATGTTATTCCATTGTGCAATGCATTTGAGATTAGCACTGCCACATGCATGCCCATTCAGCCTCTGATTGGTTGACACACTCAACCTAAGGCATCATGGGATTGCCAGTGGACAGCTTAAAACAACAGTGTTTTTAACTTGGAAAGTTGGATACGCAATCACAGAAGACATTCAGTGATATTTGATTTGACTGACTGTAAATGCCAAATATGCAAAATGAAGCACTTGAAAGTATACATGCCATGTATGGGGTTTTATGCATGAGCCTGTATCTGCATCAAAACAAGAAGAATGGAGTCTGTTTGTGTGTGTGTGTGTGTGTGTGTGTGTGTGTGTGTGTGTGTGTGTGTGTGTGTGTGTGTGTGTGTGTGTGTGTGTGTGTGTTTGTGTGTGTTTTAGAGCCCACATCCGTTCCAATTGTTGGTCACTGTAAATCACTAAAAAGGAGGGACTATAACAGAATAGTGGCAGTGAAGGTCACAACACACTGACACACCAAGTGATTTTAAACAGAGGGACGGACAAAGGAAACCACTGGCAGAACAGCTACTCGCCTCCATCACTGCTACACCTGACCATGCTTCCTATATGCCCTCACACACTTCCTGATTCAGCAAAAACACACACACACTCACAAACACACACACACACACACACACACACACACACACACACACACACACTGAAGTGAAGGCGACCACAGTGTCAACAGGCAACTGACAGAAAGAAAGCAGGGGAGAGAGAGAGGGAGGGATGAGAGATAAGGAGAGGGAAACACACCCTGTATAAATCACTCTCATCTGACAGGGTGAGGGTGAGGGGGTGGGTGAGAAAGACAGAGAGAGGGAGAGAGAAAGCAGTAGATGAAGTGATAGCATCTCTTTCCGACATTATTCAGAGTTATGTAACATACTGTAGCTGCTGGTAGGAGTCACTGTAAACAAATGCAGCCACACATACATTTATGCATTTATGCATCTACAACACAGACGAGCCACAGTGGGCGTCCACAGTGAAAATGTATTCTCCGTCTGTGTGTTCTCTGCACACACACAAATTCACAAATATGTATTGTATACACACATAAATATGCACAAGGAATGCGCAGTGTCCAGGCTCTGAGACATTCTAGGGTGATGAGTTGTATGAAAACAATATTAGAGTGCATAAGGAGGAAACAAGAGAGAGAGAGCAAGAAAGAAGGGGGGACGGTACAGGATGGATCAGAGTTGGTGTGTGAGGAAAAAGAGGAAAGAATGGACAGAAGCTACAAAAGTAGTGGCAGAAAGAATAATGTGGAGAAAGAAGGAGGATGGAGAGAAAGAAATGGAAGAGGCAACAAAAGGAGATACAGAGACAAGAGAGAGGAGGAGAGGAGACAAGAGGAAAAAAGGACAGGAGAGGAGACGAGGTGATGAAAGAAATAGAGAGGAGAACTTAGTCCAAACAGCCACCCAGTGGACTTGCTATTGGGCTCTTGGTCATATGTACAGTGATGGAGGTGAGGTGTGAGGTGTGAAGTGACAACGTGAAAACTGATGGCAAACTTTTTTTTTTTGGTTCCAGCTGGGAACAAACTTTTTAGGCTCCGAACCTTTCAAACAAACAGTTCATTCTTGAACAGTTCAAAAGTAGGTGTTTGAACCGGAACGAAGCCGGTTTCCTGTTGTTGGAAAAGGTCTAAATGAACTGTGTATTTTTAAAATAGATCTAATCTGACACACTTTCTGTATTATGGCTTCTTCTACTACTACTCAGACGTGTGACAAAGTCATTGTTTTTCAACTCTCAAGTCTTGGCAATGAAGTTATGAACAGCAAGTCTCAAGCAGAGTCCTAAACCAGGTGTTTATAGTCTTAAACAAGTCATTATGGGCCCTTCAATAGAAATACTTTAAAATAAACTTGACAACATTTAAAAGCAAAATGATCAGGTCTCAGACTTCAATATGTTTTTCTTCTACACCATCACCATCATTTCTGAGATGAACGTTTCATTTCGACCAGTTTTAACAACCCAGTGCGGTCTATGTCCAAATTATTATCCGTCCACTCTCTCTTTGTTGTCACTGTCAAACACACCTTTCACAACTCAAGAGCAGCCAATCATGTTGAGTGACCTGTCGAATTGATTCACAGTGTATCTGTTGTCACGAAAATTACATTTTGGATTTGATGCAGGTGAAGTGATAAGTGTTTGACTTGGTCAAGTTCTGTCAGACTCCAGTCCAAGTCCACATCTCTGCTACTACTACTACTTATAATAATATGTCAATAATATGTCATTGTATATTGCTCTAAATTATGGATAATCTTCTAAACAAAGGCTGGTGAAGACTTTCTGGAAGTCCACAGAGAGTGTGCCCTATGTGGACTAGTGATGACCTTCTACACTCTGGATTTCAAGTGCCCATTAAATCTGCAGTTCTACAAGTGTGGGGAGGATAAATGCTTGGATTCAGCCTAAGAGGAAGAAAATAAAAGCAAGAAGTTGAGGGAGGAGAGAAGTGAACAGAAACAACTATCTGATTGATTTAAATGAGTTACAAAGACACGCTGTCAGCCGAAGTGCTAAAGCAGAAAAGAGGACAAAAAAACAGAAAATCGGAGAAAGAAGAGTGGCAGAAAAGAACAAGAATAAAAAAAACTAGTGAGAAGGAGCAAAGAAAGAGTGAGATAGTAAGAAGAGCTGAGTTAAAGTGCCAAAGAAATTGGAGGAGCGAGTAAGAACGTGGAAAAAGGAGGGAGGGGAGAGGAGGGATGTAGAAAGAGAGATAGTAACAAAGAGGAGAGAGAGGCTGCCAGCTCCCTCTCTCCCTCTCTCTCTCTGAAGCGTCTTAAAGGCCTCAGACTCTCATGTATATTAATGGAGCCGAGATATGACAATGGTGACACAAAGCCTGTTTACAGGGAGCTGGCTGGCTGCAGCCAGGTTGAAGCTGTTTAGCATGCGACTCTGCTGGGATTTATCACACTGCACCCATGTCGGAGGCTGCTCAACTTAATACAGCAACACAGCTTTTTGTACAGTGCATTTACATTTTACTTCTTTTTTTTCCAGGCATTTAGCTGACGTGCTTATGCGGAGCAACTTACAATGAGAGCAGCCTTAGAAAACACTCCTGCAGCATCCTTAAAGATTACAAGCAGAATAAGAGAGGTCAAATGTTAGGAGATTAGAGGTCTCATATTTCTTCTGCAACTAGAGAAGCATCATGTAATGTATCCACCATGAAGAAGGCAGCCATGTTTAAGTCGATCTGTAAAGTTGTTAAGACCTTAGATTATTGACAGTGAAAAACCTTCAAAACTAAACATTTCCTACCAGGTCTCACTCCTGCCTCAAAATATGACACTGTAGGTATCCCTCTCAAGGCATTTGTGGATGTGCAGGGCTCCAAGTTAGTAGGAATAAATATGCGTTCGCGGGGTTAACACTCTGAAATGGTCACAATTTGGTTTGGTTTTGGCACAAAAGCAACTTGGTTAGGTTTAAGAAAAGACTGTAAGTTACGATACATATCTGACGTAACTTAACTACGTGAATGAATATGTTACGTAAGTTTATGTAAAAAAAGTGATTTTTCAGTTAACCTTTTTTCACCTCTTAATTAAATGCATGGTTGCAAGATAATAGTTCCAATTTACTGAACTGGATAAACCAAACGTTGCAAACATTATTTTGATGAGTTATGTTGACATAAATGTGTAAAAACTGGTTGGAACAAATTTTTATGAGTACCCTAACCAACGTAAAAACTTGCATTTGTGCTACCAAATAAAAAAATAGTTGTTTGTTGAGCAATTCTGATTCCCCTAACACAACGCAGTACATTTGTTGAACATAATTTCGTTACAAGTTTTCACAACTCAAAAAGATGCAAAAACTAATTTGTACATTTCTTTTGTTTAGCCAAAACATTTGTTTTTTAGAGTGTTAATACAAACAGCGGCTTTCTGGGTTAAAATCCTGTGTTTGTTTCAGCCACCCAGCCACCCCACAACCTCTGCATGTGGACTTTTCAGTCTTAAGAGCACGTAACCTGACTTTAATGGTGTGTTTGTTCAGCACAGTGTCATATTTTGAAGTGGAGGGGCCACTGACCAAGCGTCAGTATTTGACAAGTGTGCTTGTTCAGAATTATAACTAAACTAAATTCATTTGTAGTGTAGTGTAAGTTTATATAGATGATATATGGGTGAAGCTCCAAAAACATTTATATCCCTATTTGGATCTAAGTACTGTACAGACAGGAGTGACTAGAACTAAGTTCATGTTGTCTTTTTTTTTTTCCAACTGCCTCTAAAAAGTTAAACTTCACTTGACTTCCTTACTATTATTCTTTGAAGACGGGCCAGCATGTCCAAGATGTGTCTGAGACTATTTCTATTCAGTCTATGGTGAACTGCTATTTCATTAGTCTGGATTTCATTGCCCCGCTGCGGTTCAAATCCTGCCAAGTATGGTTGGGTTTTTGGACTTTTCTCCAAGACAATGGTAACTTTCCAAAATACCTTTAGGCTACAGTTGTTCTAGGTGTCTATCTTCAAAAAGCCTGTTTTAAGCTAGCCCCTCTGCAGAGACAGACAGACACACTGTCTATAACAACTAACCGTAATCAAAGGCAATAAGACAGGGAAGGTACACTTTAATTAACTGGATCATTCTGAATGAGCAATTTTGGCAGCAAAAACATTCATCCACAAAAAGTGTCATTCTCTATAAAACTGAGAAACTTCTTTTCTTTCTTTCTTTCTTTCTTTCTTTCTTTCTTTCTTTCTCTCATGAGGACTTTGAACCAAACATATTATCTCTTCCACGGGCCAAGCAAGTTAAACTCAGTCTGTTTTAATATTTCACTCTACTTTTGATACCATCTGCTATCCTAATTTTCTAAAGAGGAAAGTAACATTGGTGACGATAGCCTGAGGTTACAATTACAATGTGTGCATGTGTGTGAAGTAGTGTTGCTTTCGTCAACGAAAATTATGACTAAATATCGTCGTCAACGAGCCTTTATCACGTGACGGAAACGAGACGAGATGCAACGTAAATGGTGGTAATGTGACGAAAACTATAATCAAATATATAATGCAATATTGTTGACGAATAAAAACGGGACTAAATGTGGTTTGCAAAATAAAAACTCTGCTAAAATATCTCTTCATTTTCGTTGACAAAAAACGAGACGAGACGAAATGTTATAACGTTATTTCATCTCACTATTATTATTATTATTATTTTGCAATATTTCTGTTTCCTGAGTCTCGGGGCTACATCACTTCCTCATTATTTAGGAGATGCAGCTGCGGTGGGTTAACGTTAGTCACAGACACACACATTTTATTTGCACTTTTTTATTAGGTTATTGTAGCTCAAGCAATCAAGCACATTGTTTCTCTTTAAGTTAAACTTGAATGTAATGTAAATTTTTTCTGGCATTGTCATTTGAAGCTATTTTATTTGTTTATTTTATTTAAATGTATGTGTGTGTACTTCTTAGTACATGTTTGGTAGGTAAAATAAATATGTTGTAAATTCAAATCAGAGCATCTTCCGTGTCTGGAACTGAATGTATTCTTGAGTCTATAAGGTAACAATAATATGATAATAAGATAACCTTGTTTGACTTGTGAAATGGGTGACTTAAAGAAAATTTTGGTTTTGTCTATACTATACTAGGTACTTGTACTATATTAACTGGGTTAAATAGAATTGCATTACTACTACTACTTCATTGACTAAAACTAGACTAAAATAGTCATGGATAATTCTGACTAAAATAAGACTAAAATGCTCAGACTTTTAGTCGACTGACTAGACTAAAAAGAGTATAAACGTGACTAAAACTAATAAAAACTAAAATGACAGTTTAACACAAAGACTAGACTAAAACTAAAATTAAAACAGGCCGCCAAAAACAACACTAGTGTGAAGATGTCCATTAGTGATTATAAGTAAGTAAGAAGTAAGTATATAGTGGTTTAATCTCTAGTTTTAGTCTATTTCCATACAGCATGAAGTTAATTTAGTAAATGATGGTCCCATTTAGAGTAAAATAGACCATAAAGCAGGGTGTGCTTTAGGGTGTGGCTACCTTGTGATTGACAGATCATTCTCAGTGAGTCCGTGACTGCGATGCAGTGCGATTCAATGCAAAACAGATAGTTTGATTGTATTTATTTGGTTCTTCTTAAACAGCTTGAGAATCAAGCTAAATATAAAATTAAGGGTTACATATTATTGGTCACATTTCTAAATAATAAAGGCAGAGGGCCTCTACTAATTGACAGATTTTACCAAAGCAAAGATGCTAGAAATGATGCATCCCGAGTTCATCTCAAATTGCACACTTTTTGAATTGGGGCTTTTATGTTGGTTGGTGATTTATGTTACAAATCAATAAATCTTACCATCCCTTCTCGGCCTATATATAGCTGTAATAAGAATGTATAGCATTTAAAAAATACAAATTCTGTGCTTGCTTATAAAAAAAGATTGCCTTACATCAGTGGGTCACTCTGTATTCTCTGCAGAAAGAAAGTCCCACTCCTCCACTGCCACAATCACACATACCTCAAAATCTATTGTACCTGTCTATTGTATCTATGTTACAGGTAACATCTTCATTATTGTGACCAATGTTTCATTAGACTCGATGAAAATGCCAAATCAATGCAAAGTGTGTAGTGGCCCCCGTCTGTTTCGGCAAAGGCACAAGTGTATCTACATGCACAAAATTCTCACAGATTTTGAGACACACTTGCAGTTTGTAGTTTGCCTCCAGCTCCTCCTCCACCTGCCTGGTGAGAACGAGACCGAGCCAACTCTCTCACTCTCCCATTCTCCCCCTCCTCCGTCCACGGTGATGGACCAGTAGGGAGGGAGGTGTGGTGGGGGGGTCTGGGCGAGACAGATTCAAGTCTTTATTGAAAGATCATATGGGATGACTGAGGAATCCCATTACTTGTTGATTAAGTATTGATCCGGAGCCGTCCAAGTATTAACAAGTAAGCTAATATGGGCTGACCCACGGGACCAGTGGCTTGGGGTGTGTGTGTGTGTTTGAGTATGTGTACACGCGTGTGTGACCGAATGAGAAATAGAGAAAGATGGAGAGAGAGAAAGAAGGGAGCATGCTTGAAAGTGTGACAGGTTGAGAGAGCGGGAGAGAAAGAAATTATCACAATAAAGGCAGACGGAGAGAGAAAGCGATTAAAGTTCGAGCTGACAGAGAGCCAAAGTGTGGAAAGAGTTGACTGCGTGAAGGAAAAGTGGAACGAACTTAAGTGTGAACAGGTCAAAGGAAGAAAGAAAGGGGAGGGGAGCGAGGTATTTAAGCAAGGGGAGAAGGGCGGGGGTGTGTAGGGAGAGGTTAGGTGCTCAAGGCTTTGGTTGAAATGTCAAGCGCTTACTGCCGAGTGGAGATCAATTCCTTCATTACTCTCTGCTCCTACCATTACCATCATCGCATGGCATTTCTGCAGGGAATTGATGGTCCCCCCCCATTACATAGATGCAGCCACGCACATACACAACCTCACAGACACACACTGATAGTCGAATGAAATTTCTTTACAAGGCACTTCAACTAAATACCTCTGCTACAGAGTAAAATAAGGAATATGTTATGAAAATAAGAGGTAATGATTTGGTGATGGTTTGAAGTTTAATCTCCTAATTTCCTTTAAGTATGTGTAAATACGCTGTACTTATTTTTTAATAAAACTAGAATAACATCTTTTAAAGATGTTCTATGTCTCTCTTATTTTCAACGAATCCTATGAAAAGATTGAAACAACAGTATGTTACAGAGTCTGTGGCACTCGACCCCAACCTTATCACTTCCTTCTGAAGAAGCAAATCTCGTGATGCACTCGTGAGTTGTTTTTTTTTTCTTTCAGAACCAGGATGGTGTATGTATGATTGAGTAAACATAAAAGTCCTTATGGAACAGGTGAGTTTCTAAATGCTTCTCAAAACTCTGGGTGTTTCATAACCGGGGAAGATGGTTCCAGATGGTGGGTAACCTTGCAAGGCATGTGTTTGTGGCTGCTACAGTGGTACCTGCCATGGATTTTTTGACAGTTTTCAACATTAAAAGTTTGGTCACCTTTGGTTTTGAGCCCACATTTTGTGACAGCCAGAAGGTCTTGGTCAGAAGACCTCAGTGATCTCACCTTGGCTAGGGGCCATAATGATTAAAACAATCAATTCTTAATTCTATGGGTAACCATGGAAAAGAGGAATAAGATATATCAGACGTTTGTTCTGGAATTAAGCTTTCATATGCATTAAAGAAACGTGTAACACTTGAAAAAATATTCTTAAGAAAATACAAACAATATATATGCAGTATGTACATACAGAGAACCATTGTTTGTACAATTGTAATTTATTCTGAAATGCCAAAGCATGTGTTGTGTAGTCATCCCTAAAATATATAGCTATATATACATACTTCAGTGCTTGGAAACAGTTCATGTAAACTGCAGGAGACCTGTTTGTGTGCAATCAAGAGAACAAACATGTACAGTGGATATAAAAAGTCTACACAACCGTTAAAATGCCAGGTTTCTGTGATGTAAAAAAAAACTAGACAAAGATAAATCATGTCCAAACTTTTTCCACCTTTAATGTGACCTATAATGTGAACAATTCAATTGAAAAACAAACTGAAATCTTTTAGGGGGAAAAATTAAAAATAAAAAACTTACAATAACCTGGTTGCATAAGTATGCACACCCTTAAACTAATACTTTGTTGAAGCACCTTTTGATTTTATTACAGCACTCAGTCTTTTTGGGTAGGAGTCAATTAGCATGGCACATCTTGACTTGGCAATATTTGCCCACTCTTCTTTACAAAAGCGCTCCAAATCTGTCAGATTGCATCGCCTGTGTACAGCCCTCTTCAGATCACCCCAAAGATGTTCAATGGGATTCAGGTCTGGGCTCTGGCTGGGTCATTCCAAAACGTTGATCATCTTCTGGTGAAGCCATGCTTTTGTTGATTTGGATGTATACTTTGGGTCGTTGTCGTGCTGAAAGGTGAAATTCCTCTTCATCTTCAGCTTTCTAACGGAAGCCTGAAGGTTTTGTGCCAAAACTGACTGATATTTGGAACTGTTCATAATTCCTTCCACCTTGATTAAGGCCACAGTTCCAGCTGAAGAAAAACAGCCCCAAAGCATGATGCTGCCACCACCATACTTCACTGTGGGTATGGTGTTCTTTGGATGATGTGCAGTGTTGTTTTTGCGCCAAACATACCGTTTGGAATTATGGCCAAAAAGTTCAACCTTAGTTTCATCAGACCATAACACATTTTCCCACGTGCTTTTGGGAGACTTCATGTTTTTTTTTCTAAATTTAGCCAGGCTTGGATGTTTTTCTTTAAACGAAAAGGCTTCCGTCTTGCCACCCTACCCCATAGCCCAAACATATGAAGAATACGGGAGATTGTTGTCACATGTAGTACACAGCCAGTACTTGCCAGAAATTCCTGCAGCTCCTTTGATGTTGCTGTAGGCCTCTTGGAAGCCTCCCTGATCAGTTTTCTTCTCGTCTTTTTATCAATTTTGGAGGGGCGTCCAGTTCTTAGTAAGGTCACTGTTGTGCCATATCATATTTTCTCCACTTGATGATGACTGTCTTCACTGTGTTCCATGGTTTATCTAATGCCTTGGAAATTCTTTTGTACCCTTCTCCTGACTGATACCTTTTAACAATGAGATCCCTTTGATGCTTTGGAAGCTCTCTGCGGACCATGGCTTTTGCTCTGAGATGCAACTGAGAAAATGTCAGGAAAATCCTACTAGAACAACTGAACTTTATTTGGGATTAATCCGAGTCACTTAAAATAATGGCAGGTGTGTACTGACTACTATTTAACATGAGTTTGAATGTGATGGTCAATTCTGAACACAGCCACATCCCCAGTTATAAGAGGGTGTGCACACTTATGCAACCAGGTTATTGTAAGTTTTTTATTTTATATTTTTCAGTAAGATTTGTTTTTCAATTGAATTGTTCACATTATAGGTCACATCAAAGGTGGAAAAAGTTTGGACATGATTTATCTTTGTCTAATTTTTTTACATCACAAAAACCTGGCATTTTAACAGGGGCGTGTAGACTTTTTACATTCACTGTACATCTAAATCATCAGAATCTGCATATAAGCTTGTGGGGAAAAGCGCTCTTCCTTAACAACCCAAAATAATTTTAACTTAGATTTAGTCATTTTATCAGCTCAATAAAGCAGTGATTTAACTTACAGGTAATTCTTTGCCCAAAGTCATCAAGTTTGATGATGTTCAGTGAGGGGTTTGACCAGAGCTACTGAACATCAGAGATCTCTGGTTTGAAAAGTAAAATGGAGTGGTGTGAACATGCTATTGAACTTTGTGAATGCCCAAAAAAATTCAACCACCCCCTCCACATTCAGCCCTCAGGACCACACACCGAGTCCCCTCTCCACCTCCATCCTTCATCTCCCCTTGTGGTTCTCCCTTTTGAACTCTGGGCTGAAGAACCAAAGCCTGTGAACTTGAATCCAGATCAAAGCTGAGCCCTGACACAGAGCAGGCAGCAGGTTGGCAGAGTTGAGCCAATGTAGCAGTGAGGTTGCAAGTTTGGGTCTTGGAAGCCAAAGGCCACACGGAGGGAAACTCCTGACAATTTGTTCTTCACTCTCATGATAAAAGCACTATTATCAGTAGTCAAGACCTTTTGTGCACAACTACAGTGAAGACGAAAGTGAAGTTTTCAAAAAATACATTTTAAGATGCACAAATTCTGCCCTTGACCTTGTGTACTGGCCTTATGTTTCCTTGTCTATAACAAAATCTTTACAAGGCATTTGTTCTGTTTCACAACTGAAACCACAAGTCAACACTTCTTGTCTTACTGCTATGGTTGGTGAAACTACAATGATTGGACAATATTGCAAGGTCACACAAAATTCATGGACATTGGTTGAATTTACGTTAATTGTTCCTTCCTGGAGGGACTGAATGGGTCAGCTTTTTCCATTCTTCTCAAGCTTTTGATTGTTTTCGACAATATTCTTGGAAGTGACTAAAGGTGCCAGACATTTAGCATTCATGCTAGGTGAGCTTATGTTGTCATCTTAAGTAAAAAAAAATCTGATTTGAGAACACAGCAGTTTGAGTTCCTGTTTTTAGGATGTAACTCACTGACTGAACCTTATTTTTAATATGTTAATTGGAAATTATTTATCAGTTACATTTCCTGCTAAACATTCAACAAAAGAAAGTTTTGTTACTCCTAATAATGTAGTCCATGGTGAACTTGTGTAAACCTAAAACGCTGTCAGGCAACATGAAGGGCTGCAGTCTTGCCACTTCGGAAAGACAGGTGTTTAACCACCTGACACCTCATATCACACTGGCACCTGTGATGTCTCCCGAGGAAGGCTGTACACTACATTCTGAAACTGTCACAGGCAATCAATCATCTCCTCGCGTCTTTATAAGAACCTACTCAGCACTTAACTTCACTGGAAATTAAATCAACCCAAATTATCCATTAAAAAACATGTTTTTCATTAAATATATCTATTGTAATCTGTATGTTATCTATGCAGTCATCTGTGTATCTGAGTAAACTCTAATAAACTTTACTGCATTGTGATAGCGTTATTTTTACAGGTTTGATATCACCTGCTCTTCTCCCGTTTTTATCTTCTGTCCTCCAGCCACTGTAAATAATTCATTTTTCATTAAAAACTCATTACCACTAAAATCCCTGCGTTTATATTATCACAGAGTACGAGAGGAAAGAGAGAGAAGCAAGGAGTGTGTGTGTGAGAGAGTGAGGGAGGGAGAGTGGAGTTGAAATATGAAGCAAAACCATAAATAGATTGTGTGCTCTAATGTGATTGTCATCCTGCGGTTGCTCTTTGTCTGCAGAGAATGCAGAGTGATGAGTCCAATGAGAGAGGGATCAATGAAAGACAGAGAGAGGAGAGAGGGAGGGTGCTGAAAGATGAGTGAAGACAGAGGGAGTGATGACCAGCTTTTCTGGATGTGTGGCTAAAAGAAAGAGAGAGAGAGAGAGTGTGTGTGTGTGTGTGTGTGTGTGTGTGTGTGTGTGTGTGTGTGTGCGCTGCATGCTGAGAAAGTGGGAGCTTATGTATTACACCGTTTTCATATGCAGATCAGTTGGTGTTATTATTCACTGTTCACAAGCTTTGGTGTATGTTTATTTATGTGAATATACAGTCCTGGATTAAAGCTTTCATGACACATAACACCCTCTCTGGCAGCCATGTTGGAGGTTTGCTCCCGAAGAAGGCAGGCTGTGTTTATGAAGGTTGTCTTAAGAGCACTGGTTAGACAGTTAGGGTCCAGCCTACTTTACTTTTATTACGGTTATAGACATGTTTGCGCACTATATCATTGATTTTATGTCTGAACAACTATCACCTGCTCTCTACCTCACATATCACTATTAACAGTGGTTAGTAGTTGTATGTAAATATCACATGAAAGACTTGAGAGGCAGCAAAGATAGAGAATGTAAAGAATAGGGCTGGTACTGGCAGTGCTCTGTATTTTTGGCTGGATCACACACACACACACACACACACACACACACAGAGAGAGAGAGAGAGAGAGAGACCGAGACCAGCCTTTCAACTTGCATTTTCTATTATCGCGAGCTATGACCACTTTACTTATTAGACCTGTACTACTTCATTATCTTCTAAGAGTCTCAACACAGCAAAAATACAAGGGTAAATATAAAGCGTTCATTTTAATACAGTTCTACACAGTTCTTCATGATTAATAAAAGCTTCATACTTTTCCTAAATTAATGTACATTACATTTGCATTCTCCATAACAAACTGTGTTCTTTTGTTCCTTTGTACATTGTTTGAGTGCTCCCAGTCCTGTGTGCTGTGTGTATCCTGGCCACATATTGCACTGTGGGTGTATTAGGTCAGTGTGAGGCCTATCCTGATGTAAATTTGCCTGTTTTGAGAACCAAAGGTCAAATGAACAGCCAAATCAGGGAAGGTTCACTTATTCTTCAATGAAAGATTGAATGAAAAACTCACTTGTTTTCAGATTCTAAATTGGCAGGTTAATTTCAAAGTTGCTGTTTAATTGATGGCTGTCTTGTATGCTGACTAATGGTAGTGCACTGTCAACATTAGTACACAGTGTAGAAATTTCAAGGCATTTCAATGTAATCGCCTTGTTCAATCAATGTGCTTGTTGAGGGGAAGTTTGTGTTATGGGTGGATGCACCATTCACAAACCGTCCTAACTTTGCTGACCTTCGATAGAAATATGTTAGAGCTGAAGACACAAAAGTCTTCCAAGTCAAAGTAACATAGAACTGAAAACAGAGCTGGAAATACGTATTGTTCCTTTCCAGCCTGATTGTTGCGTACAGTATGTGACGGTTTACTCACTTCCATGTTCACTGAGGTGTGAGTTCTAAAGCGTGTCTCTGTTTGTGTGTGTCATTGACCACGCCGGTGTTATGCATTCGCCTCGTCTTGCGGCCAGTCAATAAGGCAGCGTGATTATTCAGATGGGCCTCGGGTTTAACTCTCCCCTCCTCATTGACTTGATGAAGGTTTTAGTCCCGTTAAGAAGCTGACACACTTCATTACAGAGAACATTCCTCTATTGATTAAACCATTCCAAGGTCTGGCCTTTCCTTCTCAGGAAGGATCTCCTCAATAATAACAGTACCCTCTCTCAGACACGCATATTGAGCTTTTGCACATGCGCACAGGTGTGTACATACAGCATGTGACATCTGATGGGTTGGTTCCATAAGTTTAGGTTAATAACTCAATCTCTTTGTAAGCTACATCTGTCTAATTAATAAAACAGAGTTAAGAGACAATAGACAGCCAGTTAAGTGAAAATGGAACTCATTGACAATGCTAATAACTCCAGCTAAAATCCAGCCTCAACAATATGTTTTATACTCCACTCCCTATGTTAAATTGAAAATACTAAAAATACAATATAATATTATTATTTCTTTATATTCTGTTTTTTATCAGCCTTTAACAAACAGCATTTTCCTATAAACCCTAGACCATCGCTAAGCATCGTATTATAACTTTGAATGGCGGCTGCCCAGAGACTCATACTAATCCTTAACTAGCCACTTAATAACAGTTGGTCAGTAACCCCAGTGCTGTGCATCACACAACCAAGAGCACTGCAGTTTTTTTTCAATGCTAGATCTACCCAGCCTATTTAATATCATATCATATAGTATCTTGACGTGGCCGTGGAAGGTTTGGAGCTGTGCTATATGTAATATTGGAAAATTGTCTGACTATTTATTGCTGTGACAAAATGTCTGGGTACTGCAATTTGAAGCATTTATTTTTATTATAATTTAAATGATGTTTGGTGAATTTATTGCACAAATACCTTATTTAATTAATTGTCATTTTTCATCAAACTTGCCCATTTGGGGCCAACGTGGTCAGAAAATGTTTGCCCTGTCAGCCCCATCACTGTCATGAAATGCCCACACTAAGCAGAGTAGGCCCCCCACTGGGCCCCCGGGAGCATACCCACTGGGGCATACTCTGGTGATAAAGGGGGCATACTGTGTGCACACTTTGGGCATATTATTGGCATACTTTGGGCACTTTGGTGTACTGTAAGCAAAGCCACAGTAAAACGTGTATTTTTGCAGGCCACATCTATCATCTACACACACACACACACACACACACACACACACATACACACACAAAATGCACTCATACTCATGGATTATATTTGCCACATTGGTGCTCTATATAAACTCAAGGATTTCCAAGTCAACAAAGTTTAAAAGATGTTGCCTTGTGAAACGTATCACCTGTTTATGAACCTAGAAGACAAGCTAAACTATAATGTTACTTTGTAGGAGCCTCTAGCACTGACACACACACACACACACACACACACACACACACACACACACACAAGATACAATATGATGCAGCAAATGTACAAATGTACTTGCCAAGGGCTATATCAAATCATTCCAGAAAATTTGACAGCATGCCTCATAATAACAAACATAAATAGGCAAAGTGGGGGGAAAAAAGCATAGAAAATACATGAATAGCATATCATTCTTACATATGGAAAACTTTATCTCAGTATGTAAATGCTTTCTATCTGCTGGAAGCAAGTTTTCCAAAGCAAGATTTATAGGAATGAAGAAAAATATTGTAATTTCATCATTGGCATCCATTTATTTTTATGCCATTCTGCCTTGCTCAACATACAGAGGAGCATGTAAACCTTTGAACTGAGGCTTTTCTGTGTCAGCAGCTTTGGAGACAAAATGAAAACTTTATCAGCGCTGTCGCTGTTGACTGAAAGGTATTTTGTTGCTGATACAGCTTCAGAGAAATCAATAACCATTTAGTGAATTATGTGTTCATGCCAAATTTGATGAGTCTCTTACAGACTTAAATTAGCTACATCCACTACCGCCCACACCGAGGAGCTTGTCTCCTCTGGTGAGATGCCAATTAATAATTGCTAAGTAATAATGTATATTACAGTATGCAAATATGCTTTCTGTTGAGATACTGTCATTAAATTGTATGCACTTAAATATCTGTTCATGGCAGATACTGAGTCTGGATTTGAAAGATTCATATTTTAGTCAAAGTAATTAAGCGCCATTCGTAGTTGATTAGATAGACTTTCTGTGTGCCGAATAAAAATAAAAAATATTCCAACATATACGTATATTTTCTTTTTAAAAGTTTGCTGAACAAAAATGTTTTTGTGATGCCAAAATTGGGCAAAGTTATCAATATATGTTCATGATAATGCTTCCTACCAAAGCACTGCAAATGTTCAGTAACAGAAATTCTCTTTTCATTAATTAATTCTGATCAGATCTACTGTACCATTTTTAAATAAGTCTTAAGCAATCGTCAGCAAAACTTTCCGCAGATGTTTCAAACCTACCAAAGGAATAGATTATGCCCTTTGTGCCACTGGAAGGCTCTTAATGAGAACCATCTGTGGTAAATAGAGCTGAATTTAAATGCAACAGGTAAACATGAAGGAAGGATTCATTTTGATTGCGACCTGATGAATATGTCCAATCTTCACTCTACGTTTAGCTCTGTTTTTGGTCTCTGCCAGCTCCTGAGAAAAACATCTGGCTCTTTAGCTGCTCCACTGCATTCACTATCTAGTCGCCAACTTTATCCGTTTGCTTTTTAGGCTTGGTAGGCTGCATACTGTTTTTTTTCTTAAAAAAAACAATTTCCAATAGAGGCTGGAAGTAAGAAAAAAGTTAAGTTACTGACCTGAGCTAAAAGATGCTAAAATGTTCTGTAGAGGTGTTGGAACTACAGAGTTGGTTGATTACTTTCTACTAGTGGCCCATATCACATTACACATAGTCATTACTCCCATTGTTAAAACAGAAAGCCTGATAAGGGTGGCATTAAGTAGTCATTTTTCTTACTTCTTGCATCACAAATGATCAAAACAAGGAATTGTATTTTATGAAGTTTTATTAAAATTAAACATTTAAATGTTTTGTAAAAAAGAGAAAAATTATCCATCCTTCCATTACTCATGACACAGGACTGTCTCCTTTCACTTTGCAGTGGACATGTGATTTCACTTTGAAATATAGCTCTTTAATGATCACTTCCAACCCCTACCTGTGACCCGGGCCGCAGTATTAGCCCAGTGGGACCAGCGCTCGCCTACTTTATTGCTTGGTTCTTCATTTTCCGAGGCTTTTGGCCGGCATTTCTGTGGAAGCTCCCCAAAATACACATGCAGTCCTGATTGTGTGGGCGCCACCTCGGTGATTGCCTATTTAGTGAGTAATTATCCCTGTCTTTCTCACTCTCAGCCAACACGAGCACTGATTGAGTTCCTCTCATTGTGGGTAATGTCTTATTTATCATAAGAGCCCAGTGTGAGTTTTACAGGAGAAAAAAAGATAGAGCGGGCATGAAGCGTAGTCATCTGCAGCTAGGGAAGATAAGGGCTACAAAACAAAAACCCAGGAGGTCAATCTAAGCTTGGGATGGCTTGGCATCAGGAAATGGAACTTGCAACTCTGTGGTAAGTTCCAAAAAATTCTTTGATTTAATTATGATATAATTACGATTCACAGTGTCACGAAACCTTGGATGGAAACAGTAAATACAGAATTAGATGAGTTTCTAAAGATGTGAAGGCTGGTTTATCTCCATGCAGACAAAAAGCATGTCTTTTATCAGCAATATTTTTTTCAGTAACACCTTTAAATTAAAAATAGAATTAGAACTATCACGTAGTTTTCAGTGCGTATAAAGTGCTATAGGGCTGGTCTTTTTCCTATTGTAGACACAGTTGAGCATGTCTGATGCCGCCTCAGCCTCGCCGCTAATCTGTTTCTTTGTGTTTATTAGTAAATCAAAGGTCTAATCAGCTCTGAAGCTGCAGAAGAGAGGAGGAGAAGAGGAGAGGAGGAGGAGGAGGAGGAGAGGAGGTATAGGCTATTTTTCAATCTAATGGCCAATTAAGATCAGGCTAAGCGAGGAGGCAGGAGAGCATTGTCTAGTGCAGACCTCATTGAGACTCTAATAAAATGTCAAAATACCACCCCTCTCTCTCTCTTTCACACTCACACACACACACACACACACACACACACACACACACACACTCTTTGACTCTCAATCCGCTCACTTTCTCAATCTCTTTCATTCAATTTGTTTTTGCTTTTCATGCCCCCTGTCTAATTTCTTGCCTCTCTTTTCTCTTTGTCATTATCGACAAAATACACAAACATTCACAGTCATGCATGGAAGAGGAAAAAATCCCCCCCCTTCCCTTTTTCTTCTTGCTACTCCTTCACTCGCAGCCGTTCTTGCACACCCACACACACTGGCTTCCCTCTCATCTCTTTTTTGTTTAGAAGGGCAAAGACAGAGAGAGAGAAAGAAGAAGGAAAAAATGGAGCTATAGATTTGAGCTGCATACTGTATCAATTTTGCCCAGTCTAAATGACCTAAATAAGGAATTCAATACTGCGGGGTCTGAATAGGAGAGCTTAGTCCACATATTTATTGAATCCAGCCTCTTTGTCCAGTGCCAGTGCACTCTGTGGTTTTCGACTCCACTCCAGTGATCCAACGTGGAATGGAAATCGGATCTCCCCCGCTCTCCCTCTTTTTCTCACTCTTTCTTTCCTTTTTTGTGCTGTTTTCTCTTTCGCCAAGCTCAGGCCCTGGCACCGCAGAGATGGAGGGAGGATGGTGAAGGGAGAGAGGGAGATAAAAATGAGTAGAAAGAAAAATGTGGTATCAGTGAAGTTTATGAGGTTATGTGTGAGTATTCGGGTGACACCACAAGTCCAAGTAAACATAACACTTCTGTACTGTTCTCCTCTGTTATATGACATAGTTTGACATTGGTTCATATTGATTTTTTTATGAAATGTTCTCACTTACTTGTCTCAGCTCCATCTGCAGAATGATATTTTACTTGAAAGCAGGAAGAGTTGCAAAGCTTTATTTTATTTCTGAATTTAACAGATTATAACATGCCACCCTTCTATATATACTTTAGTAACCCAGACCAACCAGTGTGGAGCTGATAGTACTGGAACAATTAAGGGCATGACCCCCCTTTAAAAGAGCCTGGGTTTGAACCTGGGCAGGCTGTGCGAGGCTTTGTTCAATTAAACCTGCAATAACAGATTTTTTTGCCACTAGGTGGCAGCGGGAACAAGATGGATATCATCACCTCTTCATTATGGTGAACTTCACTTCCAGCAGTTACAGAGCAACAATATAATTCCTGTGAAGTCATGTTTCTGACCATCCAATGAATGTAAATCCAATATTCACCCTCTACCTATGTTTTCAACCTCCACCAACTCTAATCCATCATTTAGATTAGACATATTACAATAGATAGGTGGAAACCAGAGGTATGCTATTTGTTTAGGTACTGGAGTGTACCCATGATGCATGTTTAAGTTGTGGCTCATTTCAAAGGTTATGTAGGGTACAGCTGTTGGCAAGTTTACAGACAATAAGTATAAAGTTCACACTACGTGATTTTTGGGAGGTTGCTAACAAATGTCCCCAGATCAGAAGAAAATAGGCGCTCGCTCCAATGAGGAGGATCACATTATGTGAACTGTTGAATGACACGAATAGTGGGCTCGACAAGCTAAAAAGGCTAACTATCGGGTTGTGTTGGAGACGACGGAAGCAGCCATGCAACGAGCTACAGCCAGTGAGAGCAGACACGGGTAGCTTTTCCCTCCAGCACCAGACAAGAAGCATATCTTAATGATTGAAATGGTCTGCCTCTCATTCCCACAGTGTTCTCCCAATGAAATAACACAGCTACAGCGGAGGCTGAGCCAGTTGGGGAGACAAAATGTAAAGTTTGTACAGAATACACTTTACCTTTATGGGTTATATTGATGCGGTATTGACAAGAAGACTGTTGGAGAAGAAGACGAATAATGCCCTTTAGCTCGTGTTTCTAGAATGATGGGTTTTAACTGACACGTTAGGAATTCAAAAGGGAGTGGAGGGAGAGTTTTTAACATTTTGTCACGATTACAGAAACATTAGGTAACTATTAAAGTTGATAATGTTGTCTGACATTGACTGTAGCTATACATTTATGGTAAAAAGTTTGACTTCATTCCACTAGTTGAAAATGGAGGATTTATCCTTCATTTAAGGATTTATCCTTTGCAGTCATACGCTGCTTAAGATAAGCACACCATTTTTCTGCATGTTGCATATAGTGTATATATTTTCATTACAGTCTATATTTTCTATTATATTTTATAATATTCTTATTTTGTGATTCTTTATTGTACTTTTACACTACATTCCCCTATGCTGCTGTGTCTAACTTGAATTTCTCCTACAGGGGATCAATAAAGGAACATCTTTTTTATTCTCTGAGAGCACTGAATGTCTGTACCAAATTTCACAGTAATCAATCTAATAGTTAAGATATTTCAACCTTCACCCCAACCCCTCACTAACCCGAACCCTAGAGCTTACTACTCACATCACTAATAAGCAGAAGTTAATGATAGGTTCCACCATTTTCATCAACATAAAGTCAAACCACCACTGCATCTAAGCTGCACTGTTTAGACCGAACCAAGGAGTGATATCTGACCACTGCTATGTTGCCTAAAGCCTTCCTACAAATGCAACCCCAGCCGACTTGTAGCTTCAATTGTTACCATTTTGGAAAGAACTTTGAACTTAGATGGAAAAAGAAGTTTGAAGAAAATCGGGTTTTATGTTTCTCATTTTTGCTTGAGCAAGAATACATTTCTGAGTTCATCCTGTGGGTTTTGAAAGGCTTTCATAAGTGCCAGGGGTCACAGATTTTTCTCAACCAGCGGACCATCTAATCCTTCAATTGTAGTCAAATCACCAAAATTTGAGCTACAATATTTCCCCATGACACCAGCAATTTTGACAGTTGCAGCAGAAATGCAGAAGGATTTGTGTTTGCCTTTGTAAAGGGATTTTATCAGGGCAATTTCAATGATACACTCGTATTAGAAGTAACAGTAACACCTGCAACACTAAAAAACTACCTGGATAACTGCAGTAAGCTCTAGATGGAGGTGACAAAGGAGGTCATCCTTGTATGTCCTTTTTGTTATATGTGTGTCTGTGTGTGAGTGTGTGAGTGTGTGTGTGTGTGGGTGTGACCTTTTTAAGATCCAGCCAAACTGCTAAACACACTCCCTCTGTGCCTGTCATTTACAGGTTGGCTATCGACATCTTACAGTCTGAGCTCAGGGGATCGACACGCACATGCCAGTGTCATACACACATGGGGTCTGCATCAAGACATACACACACATTTGCGCTAACCGTGTTCATGTGGAGCCAGCTGCTGAGATCCTATAGCGAGAGCAGAACGCCATCAGAATCAGTTCATGTAAACACTGCATTAGCGCCACAGCTCACATGTGGAACTGATTTCTGCCGAAATGCCGTCAAAGATTAGGATGCTAGAATATCCTCCTATTGTGTCTGATGGACATGGAATCAGGAGAAAAGCTCTCCTCCGCATCCACACATCTGCTTTTGGTCATTTTTTGGTTTGGAAAGGCATGCACCCAATTCAAATCAATAACTGTATTCACCTCATCAAAGCCTGTTCAATATTATCTACTGGCAAGCTCATGCAATCAAAAAATGTGAGGACAGCTGATCCTTGCTGCGGCTACAGGCTGCTACACGTCGCAGTGTGTCAGAAAAACAATGGAAATCATTGCTGTCGTGTCTTCAGGCTTTGGCCTCTCCTAGCTTTATCTTTAGCCCGGGCTAACACGTAAACATTTCCCCCCATTGTGGTCAACGTCTCCGCTTGCCTGCATCACCTTTGGCATGGAAGCGATCGTGGAACGTACACCCACATACATGGCAGACTGTTAGAATAGCTTGAGGGGGCACTTTTGCTGGGGAAACTTCACATAAGCTCCTTATCAAAACACATTAGGAAGAGAAGGGGGGGCGCTAGTGTCAGCTGTCCGGCCCTGTTGGAGAAGGCGAGCCAGGCTGAATGTGACAGGTCAGTGAACAACACTAGCCAAGGGCTTTGTTGAGGCGAATGGAGACATCTGATGCCTTCATTTGCTCCTTAAAACATTCATCTTATACATTTTTTTCCCCTGTTTAAAGGTTTTCGAGAGGACTTCTTCCTTATCCAAATCTCGTATGCTGTACATATTGTAAATCCCCTTGAGGCAAAGTTGTGATTTTTAATTTTGGGCTATATAATTAAAATTGTTTTGACTTGACTAAGCATCTCTCAAAGCATGTCAAAGTATACCCTGTTACATAAAATAGTGCACTTATTTTAACACACATGGGCAGCAAATTACATGAATCAATAAACCAAGGGTTATTTGTTTTCTGTGTACGCCAATGACACTTGATACACCAGTCTTATTTTTTAGCACCAACGTCTCCCCATTTACAACATTTGCGCCTCTAATTTATATCATTCATATTTTCAAAGTCTTAAGCTTTACGCGCACCAATAATGATCAACTGTTTTGAGCCTGTGGCCTATTTTTTTAATTACTTATCACACAGTTGTATGGATTCCTTTGTTCATCAAAACACTCCGAACCATTTATTTAATGTTTGATCATAGCCCAGGGTCAGATAACAGCACATTCACGGATTTCTTCACTAAACCGGTCAGATCCTGGCAGTCCAAAGTGGTCCAACAGTTGAGAGATCCCCTGTGATCCAGGCAATTTCCGATGAAGGAATTCCTTTCAACATGGCTGGTGTTCCTTTCTTGGCGCTCAGACTGGCGATTTTCAACTTTTTAAGAGCGGCCAATGAATGAATACGAATTCATGTTCTCAATGTAATGATTCGCTGTTATATTGAAGGATTAGAAGACAATACATTAAACTTAAAACAATTAATACTAATACAACAGATTCATAGTTGCGGTTGAAAATTGTGTGCCCTTCCACTCCAGTGAAGCTGTTCACCTGTCCTAAATTAAATGGCATACCACACCTCCCAATCATGTCATGTCATGTCACAACAACATTTGATTCACTGACCTAAGCATCCATTATCCATCCAACAGTTGAGATATTTCACTAGTCTGGGAGAAATCTGCAGAAATTGCTGCTGTTCAATCTTCTTTTCAAAATTTTCAAAGACTGTCAGGGATTTATCTTACAGAAAAAAACAAAACGTGTGATTATATTTACCTCTGATTTCAATATAATGATAATACAATAGAGGCAGAAACTGAGGCTTGTCAAGTAGGATCTAGTGATGCAACACAATAAGTACCGGCCTTCAGGGGAGCATCAAAGATTCAGTAATTTATGGATTTTCTTTGGACAACCCGAAGAAGACTGATGATCACTTTCATTGTGCTGTGTGTTGTAATTAATAAATTAGGTTTGCAGCAGTTGTCTCGTCAAAACACCAACTTTTGCATACAGTTTGAGGAGTAAAAACCTGAATTTAATTTGCTCTCAGCTCTTTTGTTTTTTTCAAAGAACGGGATGTACGAACCTGAGTGAACTTTGAGCACATCAATGCGAAAGGTTACCAACTGAGTTTTACTGTCAGAAAACAGACAGGAAGATTAAGTTTCTACAGTGTTCTGTTGTGCATCCACTGGCCCGGTGAAAACACAAGAAAGTCTCTCCTTCTGTTGCATCCACACATCTGCTTTTGGTAGATTTTGGTTGGACAGGCGCGCACGCAATGCGAATTAATAACTGATCTTTCATTCAAAGTCAGAATAGCCAGTCTCTCATTCAGTCTTAACTGAAAAAGAACCACTGTAAAATTCATATAATATTCCAATAGGTACTTACCATGCATCTGTGGACCTCAGTAGTGAGTATACAGTATAATAACCTCATTATTCTTGATGTGGTTTCTCCTATAGCATCTCTATCATACTTCTATAGCAATACAGATCAAAACTCTGTTAGTAATATTTTTTCTTCTGGCATTACCTTAATGTTCCTATTGTGACAGTGCAATTACCATTCTGAAAAAGTCATTACATATAATTCAGGTAGATTTTCTTCTCAAATTTGCTGCAGGATTACTCAAGTTCTTAGAGGAGACTGGGCAATCTGAAGCTCCCACTCTGTCAATACCAAATGAAGCTAATTAACTGGAGGGCAATGGTTAGAATCATAATAAGGTAGCAGGCTTGTTGCCAGGTCTTTCCAGGTGTTGGGTTGAAAGAGGGTTGAGCAATCTAGATTGGGACGTGTCTCCTGGATTTGAAGACTGAATAATGGACCCAAATTGACTCCTACTGGATTCATTTATTTTGACCCTTTAGAACAACCATTGCTGGATTGGTACATATATTAGTTTTTGAGCTATACAGTAATCAGATTCTTGGATTATAAATGACTTTCTATGTTACAGCTTTCCTTTCATTTCTGGTTAAAGAAAGATTATCTTTTTCTTAGTGAGTAATCTTGGAACCCACCGGCTATTGTCTGATGACACTTCAGCCTCTGGGGGAAACGGCCATTGTTTTGGGGCTTTTGATATACCCAAAATCTCAGTCCCTTGCCTACAGATTCTGCATTCATAAGCAGATATCTGTTTATAGAAATTAGTAATGGTATGCTATGGTAAGGTAGGTAATGAAACTTTGGTGTTTTGATGTTAAATCCTTGGCAAACTCTGCTTAAGGGTTTTGGCTGTGGTGTAACAATGTCACATTACTTCAATCTTTCCTTACTGATAGAGAACATAAACATAGGTCTCATTTTTATTGAACAAACGAACAATGCTGTAGTTTTTGTAGTCTGGGCAGTCTCTTTTGTCTTCATGTTCAAGTAGTTTTTCCTTGTCTTATTTAGGGCCGCTCAGACTGAACTTTCGCACCAGCAGTTGGTCAATTCAATAGAAAGATGCAAGTGGATGGGGATTTTCCCTGGGCGGCAAAACTGAGGTAAGGAGTGATTGAGTTTAAAATGTTTCAACTTGAGCTAAAAATTCATAAACATGCAGAGATAAGAAGAGACAAATGGGGGGGAAATGGGAGGAAAATTACAAAATTTGGATATCTCATTAGCTCTGAGATCAGTCAAGATTGTACATGCTTATGTAGCTAGCTAATGCTACTGTCAGTACAGCTGTTTAGGGCTCATAAACACGCCTCGCAAAAACAGTCCAGTGGTCAAAGATGTGTGAATAATGCAAGGCGAAAAATATCTGAACACAACTTTAGATAGGATGGACCAAAACTAAACTTTCTATGTACAGAAGCATCAAATGCTACTAGTTCTCTGATTTCTCCTTGAATCCAGACTTTGTCAGGATCTGTGCGTCTGGGATTGTTTAACCTGGTTTGCCAGGGGTCAGAGGTCAGTATATGGAGGCCTGAGAGTTCAGTCAGCTTGTCCAGACAACACTGCTATGCTACAGGCAAATAGCAGGGCCTATGTGCGTGTATGTAAATCTAGGATTCTATTTCCATTTCACAGGTTCTTATGGCCGCCCTGTATAGCAGATATGGTAATGTGAGATTAAGGGAAACTCTCTGGGCAAGGATCCAAGATTATGTTGACATGATGTGGGCAGCATTTTAAGCTGAGAGTATGACAAACTAAAGCCGTTCCCTCCTTGAACAACTACTATGAAGGTGCTCTTGAGCAAGACGATCAATCGCCTGCTATTCTTTTAGAGCTGCATATTGCTCCACAGGGCCGCGTCTACACTTATGGGGGCACAAGCAGTATGTCACCCTCCCCGAAATGCTAGCATGCCATGGTTGGTAATGATGGATGTTTCATATGATATCAGTATCATAGCTTTAAAACCAAGCCCACTGCAGCTTCAGAAAGACAGTACGAGTGGAAGAGGGAAGAATATCCCAGGCACCCCCTCTGGAAACGCCCCTGCTGCTACAAAAGACTTCAACCACAGTGACTGTGTTTACAGGGTCAGTTTACCCCAATTACATGAAGCATACTGTCTCCCTTTCTTCCAGTGGTATGTAGTCATGCAGATAGTTTTGGTTTCATTTGTTTAGGTTTTGAGATATCTGTCTTTGAGATTTCTGCATGAATGGAATTTTGTTTGTGTTCACTGCATTGAAAAAGAAAGAGAAATGTCCGTTACTGTAGATAAACCAGATGGACAGTAGATGTCCATTGGGTAAGATTGAAAGAATCAGCTTTTGTTACTTTTTAGAAATGAAGCTTACCTATTGGAACTCAACAAGTGACCAACACTGTGTTGGATTTTCTGCTCTCTTCGTAGTTAAGAGTCCAAAATCACTCAAAGAAGAATTATTATTAGTTATACAATGGGGTACAATGAGAGAACAGTTCACTCGTGCATGGGTGCCATATGCACGCAGGACAATAAAGCAAAAGGACAAACATTAAAACATAAAAAATATACAGAAACAAAAGATAAATTATCGAGATGGGTATCAAACCAGCCATAAACAAACTTAAATGTAAGAAGATGGGACAAAGGCCTAGTCAGGGTGAACTATACCATAGCTTTGGAGGGTACTCACTTTTTTTAGTGACTGTGATTCAAAGTTTGCTGACTACACAGCATAGAAATCAATAATTGCGATTTGGTGTACAGACTTAGTGGGACTAAGAAAGATCTTTGAGTTAAAGTGAGTGAAGTTCATGAGATTGCAGTCGAAAGTGTTTGCAAGAATAGCATGCATTCCTGTATCTGCATAAATTATACTTCAATAATAGCCTAATTTTACGTGTTAACCCCTGATAATTAAGATACAGAAAAAAAGAAATGCATGAGAAAAATGGCAATATTTTACTCCCTAATATTTCACAAACAATGTTTTCAGGGCAGGTCATGTCTTATAAGGAGCCGAAGGTCTGGACTCATACATTGCTGGTAGGTATGGTCAGTAATTCAATTATAACTTTTAAATCAGCCAAAGAAATTAAGTTTACTGCAGTTTATTCCAACTGAGTACAGCAAAACATGATTTTCTCTGTGTTGAATTGTTCCAGGAAAGGACAACTCTGAGATCTAGTAAAGCATGATTCTGCCTAAACTGCATCTGTTCTTCCAAAATGGGCTTTATATAGAGCATATAAAGAGTGCAGGTATTTTCTAACTGACAGAGAGGGACAACCTACACTACACTCCTGCATGATCTAATAAAGTGTAGAACATAAATAATATTGCTATAGTCCAGTACAGACAAGATTGTCTGTACAGAAAGTTTAGATTTTGTTTATATTCTAAGATAATTTATCATCTAACCACATTCATGTGGATTTGTTGGACAGTAAGGGAACAATCTGCACAATAATGCATTGTACACCTCTGTACTGTTGCCTCGTGTGTGCGTTTGAGTAGGGGATGTGTCATTTAAGTTTCAGTTGCTTTGCTCTTCCATTTCTTGCCACAAATAATGCATTTTATGTCCAGAACAGAGAGGCTAATTGAGATGTAAGATTCACACGGCAGAGCAGTAGATGGGAATGCATAATGAAACATGGAGCTGGATTGTATGCTAAATATAATGACAGAGGTGAGGCTGCAGATCACATCGAATATGAGGCAAGCACCGTCTTCATCTGCTTGCCTCCCACACACACACGCACATGCTCACTTGCAATATGCAGGTGCACATGTACGCTGAAGCACACACTGAATGCAGGGCAATAGCACACACACACACACATTCAGTTTCACACACAGTACAAGAGCGAACGTATACACAGTACGAACGCATGCAGGACCAGGCGAAGGTCTTCTGTTGTTGAGTTCAGTTGCAATCAAACACACACACACACACACACACACACACACACACACACACACACACACACACACAAGCGCAGGTCAGAGAGTCCCGGTGGCGTAGAAACTGGCAGGCATCCTTCCACTGTGCTCCAACAATCCAGCAGGCTTTTCTTTACCACACTGCCAATATGCTTTCCCCTTCACACACAAACACACACACGCAGCCCATTGCTTTTCCTTTCTCCTCTCCAATCATCCATTATTCTAAGCCCTCACAGGCATTGCAGACAATGAGAAGTTGAATGGGAGAAAGTGAAGCTAATTTGTGGACATGTGCTTTGTTATTGTTTCAATAAAAATTCCCTATGAACATGACAATTACATAAGTACAACAAAGAGGCTTTTGGCGAAGCCTCAATCATGTCTACCATACAGACGTCCCTTCAGATATGTTCTGTAATGGATCATTAGCTACAATATCTCCAAATAAATCAAAAACTTGTTTGTGATTCCTTTTGATCTCTGGTTGAAGAGGAAGAAACAATAATGTTTGATTGAAACTTCAAACTGAGTTGGTAGAAGTAGTTGCTTATATTGGCAGTGGAAAAGCATTCAGTTTAGTGGATAGGTTCTACAATAATTAACAAGGTATTCAGTTAAAAACATGCATTATTTGTCACATTTTTTTCATTATTCAAAATAATCATAGTGCTTTAGCCACTTTTAGCTTATTGTTTTGGTTTTTCGGCATCAGTTTTGAGTTAAAAAGCTCTGATAAACCAAGGCTATGCTAATTGCTTAGTCCCAGACAGCAGACAGACAAAGTAAGCAACTAATGAAGCATTTAGCAGCTAAAATATCAGGGGTTGATAAAGAGACAGTGACAATTATATAAATTAATCAAATGCCCAGGTGCTCTCTCTTTCAGTTTTACCTCCATATCGACCCGTCTGAATGTCTGACTGCTTGTATTTCCTGTTCTTTGTTGTACAGATGTCACCATGTTCCCAGATCTCCGCAGTGAGTACAGTGCGGTCCGAACTGACAAACGATGACCACACCTACGTAAAAAGCTGTAATGAACTGAAATGATCCTTTAAACTATTATCGCTTACTGTAAGTTACAAGTCATTTAACTCATTCTTACTACCAATTTGACCCACATTTTCTCGGACTGGGTCACTCTTAGCCTTCTTCACCCTCCCTATCTCCCTCCACACACACAGACAGACAGACAGCATTCTGGGCCGGGCAGCTCCTGGCTTCCACTTCAGGGTTTTGGCTGTATCCTTTGCACTGTGACACACACACACTCACACTCCTCTCCCATGCTCTAAGATCCTGTTCATCAGCCTTTATTGTCCCAATCAAAGCCTTGCCTCCCTGACCGCCTTTAATATTCAACACTGCAAGATGGTACATGAGCCGTTTGTCTCAGTCTACATAACCCGCTAAAGGAGGACGCGTGTGTGTGTTGGCGTGTGGGTGTGTATGGGCACGCATGCTTCCACACAAAGTAGAGCTGGATAGCTGCGAGTTGCCCCTGACACCAAACTTAATTCTCCGAAGCGAGGTTGGGGATAAATATTTCAAGGTCATTCTGTTTGCTCTCTGTTGTCTTGTTCCGGGAGCGCTGACTATAATAGGAATATATGCATGCCTAACTAGGGGCTTTAGAACAGAATTACACCGCCTGCTGCTCACTCTCTGCCTATAGGCGCAGGCCAAAAGATGAAAGATGACTGACAATGATGCTGCAGTGGACACATAGAGGCATGGGTCTCTATCTGAACAGTCTCAGAACACTAAATATCACGGTTATCCACTAATACTGCTTTACACACAGTCAAATAGAGGTTTTATTGTGATGAGGATTAACTGACTTCCAGCAGTAAATTGTGAAAAGTGAACTAAAATTTGAGCTTATGTCTAACCATCAGTCACATCAGAGTCACACCAAGCTGGGCGAAAAATATTTCTTTTATCACTTGCAGGTACAGGTATGGGTTAAAAGGCATTATTTGTTGGTGGACCACGAATGAAATAAACAGGAGAAAGGAATAAAAGGCCACTAGAAGTATTGAAAATGTTGTCTCTTCTTAATCTTTACCAGCAAAAAGTTAGCACTAAGTTTGCTAGATGGCTCGACTCACAATATTACAACATCACAAAATCAAGTGAGAATCCATCTTCAAGGCTTCAAGCTATGTGCTTGTGTTCAACCAACATCCTGTGAGGAACTGTGAGCGCCATGTAACGCTAGGCGTGTGTGATGACGTGTGTGAGCAGTGACTGTTTGCTCCAAAACAACAATGGCAGCTGCTAAGGAGGTTAGCATAGATGCTGCTAGCATCAGTTATATCAGAACTAGAGAATATTTCTTTATTTAAGGAAGAGCAAAGAACGACACTGAAGCCTTTTCTCTTCTCCCGACTGACTTTGGTAAGAGTTTGACTACATTTAATGGTTCGTTGATCTGATTGGTTGAAGCTTGCCTGTGATAGACGGTGACAGACAGATGGTTCATCCAATCACCTGCCAAGTTTTATTTGAAAGTGCCTGTTCTTTTTCCAAAAGTTTCCAAATGACATCTTCCCAGACGGTTCCTTGTAACAAACCACCTGGCGCAGTCAGGCTTATAAACTTATCAGTGCTAAAGACCTCAGTCTTTAAAAGGAAGTGCTTGTTGGATTGTTTAAAAGGGTCTGAAACCCCCTTTTGGATGCTGGATTCCGGGCCACCGTATCCAACAGTTTCTAATTTTAAGTAGCGATCTTACCAACACAAACACCTTATGCCGCTTTACCATGTGTGTTAAAGTAAAGCAGGATGTGAACTTCCCTCTCAATCTCTCATTTCGTTTCTCACATAACGACTGCTGACATCAAGCATACCTTTCAGAAGAGACTATTGTTCTAGTTTGTTTAAACTATACTGAGGCTGTGACAGTTAGTCTACAATTACAAAACTATGTTTTTAGAAAGTAAATGAACCTGATTAAATTTCAAACATTTCCACCTTGATCAAATCCCTATAAAAGCAGTACATGAACTTTGGGAGTGAAGTTTTCAAGACTATAAAAACACTGCCAAGTTGAAACACTGCCAGTGACTCATTCTAAAATGGCATGTGAATAAACGCAGTCTATAACGGTGACTTCAGTACCAGCAAGGTCCATTCACGCACTGAGTATCCTCATTTGCAGTGATTACAGCTCTCCGCCCTCCACCCTCTCTTCTCCCTTAAACAAAACTATTTCATCAACACATTCCTGGAAATGTTTCACATTTCCTTATGAGGTTAGACAAAGGCAAAAGGGGGTGAGAACACTAACGAAGCATGGTCAAAGTGCGAGCGGGGAGAGACTTTTCATCTTGGCGGGAGATGTAAAGTAATGAAGTTGACACCAGTGTCCACCCCATTAGGCTGGGCCTGCATGGACCATTACAGGCAGGGTGAGAGGACAGCCCAGAGCCAGAGGACCCCGCGGAAAACACACACACAGACAAAGACGGAGGTTTATACACATGGAAGAAATGAAAATGTACAGTATGTCAACACTTGGCATTCTTTCCTAAGGGGTTTGTCTATACTTACACAGAAAGTAAGTACTATGTGTGTTTATGGATGTGTGTGTGCATTCCTCTCTGAATAGGAAACAGAGATAGTTACACAATACATCCCTGCATATTCGTTTCCATAATACCTCCACATGTATAATCCCTGAGTGTGTCCTGTATCTGTGCATATGTACAGCTTTCCTGAGTGAATGTGTATAGCAGCAGGAATGTCATTGCATATGAGTGTGTGTTTTGTGTGTGTGTGTGTTGGAAGGATTCGGTGGCAGCCTCCGTTCTCCCGCTCAGCCTGTCAGGGAAATATAATTTGCGCCTTCAGTGCTTTTCACCTGGCTCATATGCAGCATGCAAATTTATTTCTCTAATAATCCGAGTGCTCGACGGCCCTCCTCCAGGATTAATGACAGCATTCCCGGGGCCTCGCCTCCACCCCGGACCGCCGGAATATTACCGCCATGCACCCCCTCACACACACATACACACACACCCTGACATGGAAAAATTGTGTTAGTTCTACACAGAAAAACGCCGGGGTATTTGTCCTGCTAGACAATATAATGGGCTGGTGCATCATCAGATTGCAATGTCATTTCAAAAAACCTTGAATACAAATAATGGGGAGAAGGGGGGAGGGAGGGAGAAGGGAGGGGGGGTGGTGGGGGTGGAGGATAGATGGTGCGTTTTCTAATCCAGTGGGCTAGTTATCCTTCATTTCAGGTAGAGTGGTGTCGCGGTGACACACACACACATGCACAGAAGAAAAACACACCGCTCCGTTATTCAAATGAAGTGTGCCGCATTGTGCAGAGCTTGCTGCTTTCCCGGGACACATCCCTTTTCTTCCCCTCTTCCACCGTTAATTAATCTTAGAGATCTTTTTTAGCATCCCTGGCTCTCTCTCAGCCCTCCCCAGCCCCGGCTCTCTGGCTTTTTTTTAAGCAAACACTATGAAATATGGATATGGGAGAAGTATTAATTATAACCCCATGTGTGGGTGGTGTAGATCTGTGTGCGTGTGTTAGGAAGAGGGAGAAAGAGAGAGGCAAAGAGAGAAGAGGAAACAATGTGCCAGCGCCACCACCCACCGCCTGGATCTGTCACAAGAGACTGGGAAGAGAAAGAGGAAGAAACAGCGAGAGGAGGGAGAGATGTACTGAGACAGTGTGAAAGAGGAAGGCGAAGAAGAGACTGTGTGTGTGTGTGTCCTTCTATTAGTGTGTTTAAGTGCCACCCCAGACTGTGTAGCCCTTCACCTGCGAACAGAGAGCGCCTCCATCACAGGTGAGGCCATACAAAGCCTCGGTCGAGCCTGTCAGCTGCTGCCATCCAGCACAAAGCGGGTTAACTTCAGCAGTGGCTCTGCACCCTGACAGGCCGCGACTGCTGGTCACTTATCTTTTTAATTAGCTTTTCACTCCTCCTCAGCCTCCATGCACTCCCCTTCTCTCTGTGCCTTCCCTCTTTCTCCCCCTGTCACTAATTCGGAGCAGATTTCCGTGAAAAATTTTGCTTATGCACACTCATCTTCTTCACACTGTGATGAAACTTGCCATCATACGCCAGGGTGAAAAATAAAAATACAGTACATATGTGGAATGGGACCCGATTATTAGACAAATAATCTGCCACCTAAAGATAATATATCAACTCTTCAGTTAATAGATAACCATTTAAAGGTTCAGTGTGTATTTAGTAGGCAGCATTGTATGTTTGTATTAGTGTATAATCACCTAAAAATAAGAATTGTGTTTTTGTTCCCTTAGAATGAGCCATGGTTGTCCATAAAGGGAGCGGGTCGCCTTCCATGTAGTCTGCCATGTTTCTACAGTAGCCCAGAAGGGACAGACCAAACACTGGCTCTAGATAGTGGTGTTTGCGTGTTTCGCAGCCTGTGAAGTGCCGCTTAAAAGGGGAGGGTGAAGCTGTGGATTTGCAATCTTCAACTACACCGCTAGATGGTACTAAATCCCCAAACTGGACTTTTATGGGGAGAGACTGCGGTAATGGCAAATAAGATATGGTTATGGCTTAGGGTTATACAAGTAAAATGTGGTTATGGTTAGGTTACAGTTAATAAAGTTTATTGCTGCACATAGGGTCTGCTACTTCTTGCATTTGGCACTGGATGTAAATCGTGAGGTGCAGAATCATGGTTCCAAGGCATATTGGTCTGCATTTGTGGCATTTTTCAGCAATAGCCATTCAATTTACTGTATTTCCATTGTGTAATTGCCTATTTATATACAAGTTGCTAGTGTCACTGGTGGAGTCCGCCTGTCCTGCACCGGATTCAAATTGTGTACTCATGCATGAGGTATACACAGGAAACCGTGCTGTGAAAGACAACAGCCAGCACATGAGCCAATTCATATTTTGTTGAAGACTTAATTTATTCAGTTATCCTGTCAGATGGTCAGTCTAAGTCTAAAACAACTGGATTTTTGATGAGGAGAAATAGAGTTTTTATTTGATAGATCAGACTAAGAATGAAGGGTTGTTTAATATTATTGGTTGGACTTTTTATTTGCAGTATGAGGTAACCACTGAAGATGCACTGTTTTCCATGAAGGCAACAGTTTTCTTAAAGTTCAACCGCCTGTTTCACGGGATCTTTAAAGGCATTTAAACAGTGACTGGCTGATTTCCTGTTTTTATTGAAAGGCCAATAGCAGCTCAATACATCAATAAATCATTATATCAGTCAGTCTGCTTCCAGCCATAAAGTCTCCCTGCTCCTCTGTTTTCTCTTTACTTTGGATCACCTTAATTTGAAGACTTATTCTGCCTGTCTGCATTTTCAATCAGTCTCTTAAGTCCATTACGCATCAACAGCGTACCAGAAATGACACATCATGGTAACAAATCAAATGTATTTTTTTGCAAATACTCAACTGTGATGGTAGAATTATGTTTTTTTGTTTTTAATACTGGTTTTCAGTCCCAGCAGCAGGCTGTATAAACTCTGGAAGTGCATGTTCACATTCACACCCTGCGCATCGACAATGCCGTGTCTATGTGCAGGCCTTAACTCTTCTTTTATATTGCAGAATTGATCGAAGGTGCTCTCATTGTACGCCTCCCTCTTTGTACTCACTATGTGTGTGTGTGTGTGCCTTTATGCTCACAAACACACGCACAGTGAAGGGAGAGACTTAGTAGTGACCTAGAGGAGTGCAGGAGTGCAGCTTTCTGCCAAGTGTATCTGGGTGCATGTGCACTGGAATAAATGCACAAAACTACGGCACTATCCAAGGTGGTGACACGTTTTTATTTGTCAAAGATACAGACAGTATGCAGAATATTACAGACTGGATCTTTGACAGATTTTATTTTGATATGATATGATGTGATATGAGATACAGATCTGGATACATTTCCATAAACTTGAATACCATTGGATCCTTTTTGTCCAGTGGTGGTTGGAGAGGTGCAGGGCAGGCTGTGTGTCCAGTGTGTCTGCATGAGAGTCGTGGAATGAAGGGGAGACAATATGCGTGTTATATTGTCAAGGTGTAACCAGACAGGCTTTATGGAGCTGCAAGTGAAAATGCTCTAAAAACACTAACATGACCGTACGTTATCCCTAGTGGGAATAAGACCCCTGTCGTAATGAGTCAGCAGTCGATATAAAACAGAGTAGTCAATAAAATAGGTTTTTCAAACATTGTGAATCACGGTAACCATGAGAGATCCTTGAGTATACAGCCATTAATGTGGATACAAAAATATGAGGCTGATGGGTCCAGTAGTATGTGAGATTAGCTACGGACAGACACACACACACACACACACACACACACACACACACACACACACACACACACACACACACACACACACACACACACACACACACACACATACACAAGCACACACACAATCAAACCCATGAACCCATTCCAGTCCAGGCTCACACCTAAAAGATAGTAGATAGTAGTAGATAGTGAAGGTGGTTGTGTGCTGCAAACAGATGCTAATTTATGTCTTTTGACCTTAAAATCATCAGCTCAATACTTAATGCGTGCTTTCTGGCTCCATCTTAAAGAGGTTCTGTGCTGTACACATGTGGAATTCCTTGGTGAATCTGTGTTTGAGAGACAATTGGATTTGGTGTTGCAATTTTTCTGGATTGGCACATTTTCTAAGAATTTTCTCCAGCAAAAATCCATGAAAAGGGGATTTGACAAACCCGTCTCTCAACCCCCTAACCTGCTTTCCACCACAGCAATTACACTCCCATCCCCTGTTTACCTGGCTGCAGCAGTCAGGAAAAATAAGAAGGTTATGGGTCAAAATGGAGGTCAGCCTCTCCTGTTTCACATCTCTAATGTGTATTTATTATTTGCGTGTTAGGTTGGGAAGTAAAGATGGAAGTTGTTTGGAATTCCTCCCGGATCAGCAAAGGTTCACAGGAACCAGACCATCCCACGGTCATCAGCATTCCTGGGAAGAGGGCAGCTCACCAGTGACCAATTAGATAAGAGATTCCAGGGTGGTGAATAAAAGGGGCTGATTGGCTGGAGAGACCCCATGTGGCCTGGGGTTTTTGTTGATGCGAGGACCCGGGTGAGGACACAGCGATGGCATTAAGAGGAAGGCGTGTCAGGATGCAGGACCTCCTGAAGCACACAAACACACCGCGTCTGGGACTAATAACCCACTGAAGACCCAATCCTGAGGTCGCTGTGCTCTGTCCTGCATCAAATTGTTGAGAAATTACACTTCAGTCAGACCAGAAAACATTATTACTCCCCTGTCCAAGCTGTGAGAAATGGTCAAATCAAGTTTTTAAATGATGTTGTACAATAAAATCCAGTCTCTGTGGGGTTTTTTTCAAGCCAATGTGCATAAACCACCAGGGCCAAAAATACACTGAAGTAAAAGCTACAATCACACTGAGTTCACCTATTAAATCCACTTCAGTCACACAATGATTAAACCTGGTTTTAATATTTTATGCCCGCTGAATATTAGCTCCATTTGGATTTGTACATTATTGTTCCACCACCTTATCAAAGCACTTTGATATCTGCTTATAAAAAGCCATGATGTCACCTGTCAGTGTCCATCTAAGCCACCAATGAAGACGTGACAGCCTTTAGGGGACCAGAATACTATTAACGCCGCGTTTCATCCCAAATGGGCTTTTATTAAAATGAACGCCTAATTAAATTCCAAGATGAGGGGGCAGCGAACAATGCCAGACAGTGGCTACTTTGATTTTTTTCCCCCTTGTTTTAAAGTAATTATGCGGGGCCTGACATGAGTGAGCACACTGCCGGAGACCCCTCTAATGAGTTAAGCAAGAAAAATCGCCACAGTCGCCTTCCCTGGCAGCAGCTAATTGCCTGGCCACATTGGGCCACCGCTAACACTGTCATTTAAAATGTGCTTTTCTTCTATTTCTGCTGTTTTTTTTTCTTAAATAATTTGGTTAATTGACATGTCTGTAGAGGTAGGCTGTAAATGGTAACAAAGTTAGGGCACTGCGCTTGCCGGATGCCAGATCGTGCTCCTGTTTGGAGGAGGGGCGAGAGGTGCGGGTGAAGGTCAACAAACTTTTACTTTAAAAGCACAAACTTGGCTCTCGAGGGGTTTTATTGAGGCAGTATTATGTTAATGATCATGTTTAAAGGTATAAAAGCAGCTGCTTGCAACATAAGAGGCATCATGAGAGGCCAGGAAAAGTGTCTCCTAATGCATCATCAGTGAGCCACTGAATACATGAATGAACCCTAAAAAGGAAGTGGGTATGTATAAAGTTAGAGATCAGAGATAGGAGACAATGAATGTGAAAATATGGAATGTTCATTACAACATGAACCAATACAAATGATGTGTCTTCCAATGGAAAAAAGGAAACAAAAACTGAATTGTAGTAATGCAAAAATACCAGTTATGATTCAGTTATGACATTTTAGTTCGCCTCCAGGCAGCAATGTCCAAATCTATATTAATCAGATGAAAAAAAAAGCTATTATAATCACACCAAAAATGTCACAGCAACCCTGTCAGTCATCCCATCTCTCACGCATGCATGCACACACACACACACACACACACACACACACACACACACACACACACAAAGGTAGCGTATGACTTCGCCGTTGCATCTACAAATGCATCTACATCTACAATGCCACCGCTAACATTTGCGAATGTTTCTGGACCTCCAAACAAGGGAATCAGTGAGACAGCACATAATTATTCATATGTTTCACTTAACCTTTAACATGCAGTCCCGTACAGTGCCCCAGCCAGCGTCTGCATATTGGTGGCAGATTATTACGAGAATGGCTAGGCATTTGTCCTTGTTTACGTGCCCTGTTGAAGCATCCTTGGCCGTGCTTGCCTACACTCCAGATGAATAGCATTCCCTGGCCCCCGGAGGCTCCCAACTTCTCCTGAGACCTTTAAGTGTTTGTTGACAGACTAACAGACTTTGGCTTGTTTAGCTTTCTCCACTCTCTAAAATCCAAAAGGTCACCCGCAATTCCTCCGCCAGCCGTGCCCCCCTCGAAAGGCGAAGAAGAAGAAAAAAACAAGACCTCAGGAAAATCCCCTTACGAGCGGACCTCGAGAGCTCTCAGGGAAACAAATAGAATCCCTGCTGCCACGGTTACCAAGTTTACCAACATGTCTCTATAGCTACAAATTACAAAATAGCTAGAAATGCGCCCCCCTCAGCTAGACAGGCAAACAAAGAGGAAGAGGAATTGAACTTGGTATCCCTTGCTGAGTAGATTACCCAGCACTGGCATAAAGCAACATTTCACTGGATATTCTTTGGCTAAAAAATAAAGGGCCTAAAGACTGAGATAAAATGGTCCATATGGCATATTTGGGAGGTCACTGTCAGTATCGCAACATGGGGTGCAGCAGTACAATGGAATTATCCTGCTTAACATGCATAATTCCCCTCGTTACAGCAAACGAGCAGTGTGCAACCCGTTATTTGGGGTCTCTATTGTTGCTGTGGCGCTGCTCATTATTATGGGGTGTCTGGTTCAGGCCATCAGAGAGGCTCTCGCCACTGAGGTCTCCGTGGAAATCGGCAAGCCCATCTCACTGCTTAGCAACCAAGCCCTGGGGCCTGTTTTGCACAGCTTAATTCAGATGAGAGTGCCATGCACGGGATTGGCTAGGCTCGACCCGCACTCCCGCTCCCCCCACTGTCTCTCACTGACACACACACACACACACACACACACACACACACACAGTCACTATCTCGCCCTCCTTCGCTGCAGCCTTACCTAGTGTATCTCCTCTGCTCTCTCACTATCTTTCTCTATCTACATTGTTCCTCTGCTCGCCTCAAGCCGACACGTGAGGTGTTGCTAGGTGTATAGTAATTATTTGTATCAAGTATCATCAAAACCCCTAAATGTACAGTCATTTTTGACATATCAAGTTCTTCTTCCACAGTCGTGAAATAGACTGGAGCTGATTTGGAAGCAGCCTGATTATACAGTACATCATATGATTATTATTTAATACAGAAAACTGACCCTGGATCCAACCATAAGAGGACCAGTCACATCTCTGCTGAGACGTCGTAGCTACCACAAGAGACAGATTTAGAATAGGAATGGAATATCCTGACAACTGTAGTATCCAAACCCAAATTGAGATTATCTTGTTGATATTATGCCGTAATCTGGGTTACTTTCCCATGTGTGAGTGACAGAAAACACATATACAGATGTTTTAACAGGTTGGGAGTACTCTCCACCATAGAGTCAAAACATGGTGGATAAATGTTTGGTGAACCGTAGTCTGGGTTTGAAAGTGGGCCCTGAAATATAAACATTGTGACCTTCTGAGGCGGCTGGACTTGCAAGATCACAATACCATGAGAAACCCTGTTGCTAGGCTTCAATCTGTGCGTTTGTTGGTGGTGCAGTAGTGCTGGAACAATAAGCGTCCTTTAAGGAAGTGGGTGCTAGGTGTGACGCAGTGAGAAGCAACTGTTAGAGCAAACAATGGTACTGAAGGCTTTTCTCAGTGGAAAAGATGTTTCCGCCCGACTGGCTGGTGTCATATGGTTTGTTGATCTGATTGGTTGAAGTTTGCTTGTGATAGACAAGGATGGACAGATGGTTCGTCCAATCACCTGCCAATACTTTTTGAAAGTGCCTGCCCTCTCCCAAATGTGGACTTCCCAGATGGTTCTGTGTAACAAACCATCTGGTTAAGTCAGATTACAAAAAAAGGAGCAATAGGCCAAATTCTATCTAATTTTTTTAGCATGTGGCAAAGCTGCAGCAAAGTGTAATAGTGATACTCACAGTACATCCAGTCGATATTTCAGGTGCTGTAAAGAACCATATGACAATGCTGGAATGTGCCAAACCAGCAGAATTCAAATGATTGGAACCTTCCTTATGGATTGTCAGCTCACTATAACATTTGGAAGATTTTCCTAATCGAGGTTAGTGAAGCATTCACTACTTGAGCTCACCTGTCAATCAGAGAGTGTAGGCGCTATGTTAACATCTGTTTCCTCAGATATTCTGTTGATGAAGTTGATGGTGTTTCAGTAGGTGGCGCTCTTAGATGGCTGTTGCAACTCCGGACTCGGTTCTTCTTCCAGTTATTTGCAAGTATTTTTCCCAAAAGACTCACCAGAGATGACAGCAAGTAGAAAACCTGACTGTAGGTTAAATTACTAGTGTCGTGTCAGTATACCAAAAAAAAAGATGTATTCATAAGAAGATGTCAAAGACAAAATGTTTTGATATAAAACCACAAATAAAGCACCTGTGAAGAACCCTCATTTTTCGGTGAATTCCACTTTCTTCTTTTGCCTCCTCGCCACTCTCTCACCTTCCCGCTCTTATTCTCTCCTGCCCTCTTCTCTCCACCTGTTTCCTCTCTATCTATCTCTATCTTCCTCCACCTCACTTCGTTAAGTGGGTGCGAGTGGGACGAGTGAGGAATCGACAATGGCGGCTGTGACTCAGGCAACCAGCTGCTGCAGTGTTGTGACGGTAATGAGGACAGGGTCAGTGTATATAGGCAAGACTGAACGACAGAGGCACACACAGGAGCACAGAGAAGGGGAGAGAGAGGTAGCGAAACAGACGCGTAGACTAGGTAAAGCCGGGTTCATGCAGGGAGTGAAAGGGAGAGTGAGAAAGAGAGAGTGTGAGAAAAGGGAGAGAAGTGCAGAGACAGAAGTCGACAGAAGCCAGCTGATAGGAGGACTCTACAGCAGTGATAGCCTCGCAGGGAAAGTACTGAGCTAAGCAACTTTTCCCCTCACACTGTGGCTCAAGTGAGAGGATGTGGAACTGTACAAGTTAGAGGTTCATGTAAGGACGCCCAAAATAGATGTGGAATTCTGCTAAATTTGGGTTAATGCTTTTAACAGGTTGCCACGCATTAACCCTATCCGCCTACTGTATAAGCCTTTGAACCTGTTGTTGTTTTCCACTCCCTTTATCTTCAGGCATGGCACAGTCACAACATGATTTCTATTGCCATTTTCAAAATATATTAGGGTACACAGAGCCATCATTTAGCATGTGAGTGGTACTACACATGTACTAGGGCAGTTTTAAGGGATAAAAAAGGTTCAGACTTTGACATTATTTGGACTTTTTTGCCTGTATGTCCTCAGGTTTTCAGATATAGAAGAACAGTGTTGATTCCATTCTGTCAAAATATATTGATTTTGAAAAAGGATTTTCACAGATTCTTTCACTTGTATTGTTTTCCTTTATCTTCTGGGATGAATACATTTTGAGATTTCCACACTAGAGTTGCCATTATGCTTCGGCTGATGTAAACATCTGTTGCTATGGTTACTGTGTACCTAAGGCCTGTTTGTTTTTCTTTCACTTTAACCCATATTTCTTAACATTTTGGTTAATCCGCACCATGAAAAGTCAAGCTGTTTTAGCTGCTAGCACTTCCACTTTGCAATTTAACTATGGATGTATATGCAAACAATCACCTTCATTACTTTTGGTACAGAAGAAAAAAACTATCCAATATACAGACATGGTTCTGGGTTAAAGCTGCAGTAGGTAATTTTTATAAAAATATTTTTTGTCATATATGCTTTCACTATATCCTGACAGTAGAACATGAGACAGATAATCTGTGAAAAAATCTGGTTCCCTCGGCTCGTTCTAGGGCTCCTAATGGCATTTGCGAGAATTCACCGGGCTCGGAAAAAAAACAAAACAATCAGAGCCGAGAAAGATAGTTGATTGTTGAGTCTCATTCCCAAGTTGTCAAATACAGACACTTTGGACTCACACCACCAACCCAAAGCATCTTTCTCAGCTCTGATTGGTTGTTTCCGTTCAGGCCCGGTGGACCCCGAGGGAACCAGATTTTTTCACAGATTATCTGTCACATGTACTACTGTCAGGAAAACCTTCAGGAAATATGACAAAACGTTATTTTTTATAAAAAATGACCTACTGCAGCTTTAAGTGTGAACCAATATAGAACTGGTGTATCTCATTAAAAATCTGTTTTTTAACTCTCCTCCTGATCCAATTACATGTGCATCCGCTATGAGGTCAGAAATGTTTCTAATAAAAGACGAGGGGTACGTAACAAAAACAAGACACTTGAACAGAGAGTTGTTGGTCTGAAAGGACATGGTCTAAACTAAAGTTAGGAAGGTTATTGTGCATTATCAGGTTTTATCTGTGCTATGTGTTTGTTGGTTATGATGCTGGTTTCCGTATACTCTAACTTATGGAAACTATCTATAGCTGCGTCCAAAACCTCTACAGGTTTCACTGATTTGTTGAATTACTGTATTGTGTCATATTAACTTTGATATATGCTATTTGTTACTGTTTTTTGTTTGTCATTCTACATTTTAAAAAACATCAACCTAAATATTTCATACAGAAATTCACATAAAAATGTTTATTCATACAAATGTCTCTGTGTGCAATACAGACGATGTCTGAGCTCACAAGAGACAATGAGAGGCAGGAATATGTGAGAAATTGCAATGCAGTATGCAAGGATGAATGAGGCTACTTCAATTACAATTTACTTAAATTAAAATGTATGTGAAACAATCCACTCCCTGACAGTCGGCACTTATAAAGCTCTTTCCATGTTGAATTCACACCTCTACATATTCTAAATGTCTACCTTTATGTCATTTTAATGTTTTAGCTGAGAAGTATACATCAGAATTTCTTCAGTCATTCGTGACATCCCATACATTCTCAATTCAGTTTATTAAAAAAAACAATAAATCTCTCAGTAGATTGTGAGCTGATTTGACTGTCTATTGTCATAGCTAATTAAAGAACAAAGTAGCTTTTCACAATGCATTGCACTGTTACAGCGTGTCTAACGGTGACTCATTGCATAGCAGAAAAAAAAAAATCATCTCACACACAGTTTTGCAGTTTAGTACCTCTGGTTTATTGGAGAAAAACGTAGCATTTCACACAGTGTGCTACGCTGAGAAAAAGAGTGAAATGGAATGACACAGTGGCGACACAGACTCCCACTACAGACACAGCGTTTAACATCTTCACGCATGGCAGCTCAATTACCTGAGTGTAATTGCAATAACTCCAATACCTCTGCAGTCATGCTTGACAGTTTCCAGACCAGGTCCTGTAATTGCAGGTTGATATATGCAACTGGAAATCAAAGGGGGCTAGCACGTTAGCGAGAGAACAGCTAGGCTATGACTTCCACGGCGGAGCGGTGAATTGCTAATGTAATAAAAGGCCGGAGTTATTAGCAGAGTTGTGAATGGCAAATTGGTGTGAATGCCAAATCGTCAGGGTTAGTATTGAAAAAGATGGAACGTTAAAAAGGGAACTGGGGTGGATGAGACAATAGATGGTGTTCAGCTGTGTCAGAGCAGGCTGAGTCTCATTGTAATGGGGCTTAAATACTGTCAGCAATTACAGTACAGATCTACTTTACTCTTTAAAAACTCTCTTCAGTCAGTAGAAAAGCGTTGGGTTAGTTCAGGGATTGTACTCAATTATCACAAAGGCCTGAAAGTCTGTGAGTTTTCATTCTGGGAAGATTTAGCATGGCTTCGAACAGGGATGGATCTAAAGAAATATTCATGGGGTGGAAACATGGTAGCATCGAGACTTAATCACTGATTTAATTTCAAACAATCACATATATCAATATTTGCTTGGAAAAACAGCCCTGAGGATATTTGATTTTTTTTTTTTTTACTGTATTTAAATTAGTGAAGCATTGAATAAAAATAGCTTTAGAAATTAATACATTTCCAGATATTCAGACATTTTTCCCCATATATGTCTTTTTTCTTTGTAAGTAGGAATATCACTGAGTCTAAAACAAGTCCATTAGAGATCATTAAAAAAGACGTGTTAATTAACGGTTTTAACACGTGTTTTTCTGTGTGTGTGTTAAATTTGACACAAAATGGGACTGGCAGCTGGGGTGGTCTAGCATTTTTTTACTAGATCTGCCTCTGTGCTTCAACCAGAGAGGAGGAGCTGATGGATAAGATCACCTGGTATAGTGAACTTTGCAGGTTCTTGACCTCCTGGTGGGAGAATCAGGGTGTTGCTGCATGTGACAATTTCTGTAAGTTTCTAATACAGACAATGGCAGGACTTGAACTTCTCAAGCTCTCTTATTTTTTATTCCTTTCACACATACTTCTGTCGTTTCTAATGCGCACAGTAAAGTGCAAGGAGAAGAATGGTACAAGGAGAACACTGAACCCCATTTGACAAATCACAGTTATATGGCTGCCTGATCCCCGGTTTGGTCAAAATGTAGTCATCTGAAATATTAATTTATTTAAAATGAATATGACATAAAATAAAGGAGTGTTATACGTCAAATAAAATAAGATACAATACAACAAAAATAGTATTCTATCAGCTTCCTTACTGAACTATGGCTGGTGACAGCTTGAGCTCCAATGGCTAGATTACAACCAGACAAAGTAGATAACTTCCCTGGGGCGCAGGTCCCCTAGAACTGAAGAGGACCCAAACATTGTATATGTTCCATGTCAAGTGGGTTTGGTAAATTTACATTTGCACCACTAAAGTGCACTTTGACTTTAGCCGGCTCCTACATGCATTCCCTAATTTTCTGGCCACATGAAGTAGAGGGGTCCTGTGTCCACTTTTCGTGAGCACTTCAAAGACTTCTTCTCAGCACTGGCTTAAAATCTGAGGTTGAAATCAGGTCATGATATGATCAAAAACTCCTGAACAGCTAGTAAATGCACCTGGTGGTGGGATTATTTACTCCACTGCTGTTTCCAAAGTCCAAAATTAACTTTGAACCTGATCAAGAAGTCCAAATAGTGCTCAGAAAATGCTCATCTGCTGAAACCCATGTGATCCAACTGATTATTTTGTTTATATTGGGCTCATGTAGTAAGATAGGATAAGATATTCCTTTATTTGTCCCACAATGGGGAAATTCCAATGTTGCAGCAGCAAAGTGGATAGAGAAAAAAACAGTATAAAAACAGTAGGAGTAGGAAAAAATAATAAATAAAAAACACTATGTACAAGAGAAAAAAGAAAAAACAGTAAGAATCCACAACAGATAACACAAATAGTACAACAGTAACAACAGATAACACAAATAGTACAACAGTAACAACAGATAACACAAATAGTACAAATTGTAGCAGTAGCAGTTGCACATACTATATTGTACATACTAAATAAAGTTGTCTTTAATCAAATTACCACATACCTCTTGGCATATAGTAAACCAGTTAGTGTTAGTCGAGAGTACAGTCCAGTCCATTAGTCCTGAACTCTGGGTCTTTACTGAAACTGCTATGTGTAACACACTTAGTGGTTCTTGGCGGCAAAAAGGCACATACATGAAGCACAGAAAGTAGTAGGTGGGGGGTGGGAAGTCAAAAGGGCCGTAACAGCATACTTCTGTCCCTGGGCCCCCTATCGGGGGAAGGGGTGATCCAGCCGTGTTAACATCCCTCCCAAAAACTTCTGCCACTGTTTCCTTGTGCCTGCCAGACTTTCCAGACCAGATTTCACCATGCACACCATAACTTTATGTTTCACCAAGTCATAAGAATTTCCCTATGAAAGCTGCATTGGACTTATCTGAGATGTATCTTAGTCTTATAGTGTTTTCTTGGTTTTAGCCACAATTGGATTGTGTAGACTGCACGATCCTATAATATCAACACAACCATTAGGTCTTGGTTGCTACCCAGTCTATAGTTATTGTCTTAGATCATTTGCAGTAACAGCTGTCTTTATAATTTAGTTTTTCATTGCTTTGGCACTTTTGGGCCACTCGTGGTCAAGTTTGCTTTGGGACCAACATTTGGGTTAAAAAATGCAGAACAAACACTGCTTTTGATTGATTGACGGCTGCGGAGTCATGTGCAACCAGCCTGTATAAAAATCAGTAAAAGTTCCATCAAAAAGACCACACTTAGCGCTACCGCTGAACTTTAATGTGGTCTTAAGGAAACCTGAGACGATGTGTGGTTGAGCCCGGCAAGCTAAAGGGCTTTGTGTGATTCCAGCATTCCTCCATATGTCTCGGGACGGTCCAAAACCACAGGTCCTGACACAAGCAGCGGTTCCAGAGACGGCTGCCAAGATCCACTGTGAGGAATATTCCTGTTCTTTATCCAAGAGCGCTCCATTAGGATTTATAGCAGGGGAACATAAAGTACTCTGATAGAATCCCTGTCCAGAAAAGGCCCAAACAGACAGACTTATGACAGCAGTAGTCCACCAAGGAAAGCACTGGACTTTTAGGAGCGTTGGTTACCAACGGCGTGTTTATCAAAACATTCAGACCCAAAAAACAAAGTTATGAAAATGTCAAACATTCTGGGTTTCACTCGGTGGATCAAGTTATGCGAACTCCTTCGGAAAACCATGCTTTTGATTTAATCTTGCCATTTTGCTCACATTTGGGTAAGGCAGTTGAAAGCCTACCACAACACAGACTGCAAGCACACCACAGCAAGATAAAAACACCACAGTAGCTGAGTCCAGAAAATGACTGAACACAACAACCTTGCAGAAATCATCACAGCTGTGACCTAATTGTATCAACTGTAATTGTAGCCAAGCAAAATAGAAAAGCACCATAAAGGATCACGGACACAATAATCACACAAGAGCGACGGGGATACAATTGCAGCTCGGCCTCATAGTGGCAGTATCTTAAATTCCTATTTACTGACGCCCCCCCGGCAATTACACTTCCTTAAACAGACTGTTAGGAGGGAGGAGGGGAGGACGAAGAAGTGTGGCGGCACGCTAGGAATAACTGTTGGTCGAGGAGCTAATAGGCATGGAATGATGACAGATATCATGGAGTGGACGCCACGCAATGACTGGGAAGGAATTAATAAGCAGGAATGGGTTAATAGTGCATTAAGAGCCAGCAGGAGAACGACGGGAGAGAAGAGGGAGAAGCTTCTGAAGTCAGCTGTGAGTAATCACCCCATGGCAAGCCTTCGACGATTACCATAACAGAGCAATTGGACGTGAAAAATGGATAATAGTATGGACATAGAAGTGTGGGACTGTGTGAGTGTGTGCGTGCAGTGATGGCTGTTGGGGAGGAGTAAAATGCACAAATCCTACTGGCTCTCCAATTGTGAAAAGCAGAAGGTGGTGGTAATTGTTCAAACAAAAACACAAATGTAGCCATAGTTTGCTAATTTAGTAATTTTACAATAGTCATCATAGTCACACTTTGTTGTGTTCATCAGCAGATGTATTGTTGTAAGGCTGGATGATATGACCTAAAAGCAATATCACCATTAACTGAAACATTAGGGGAACATCAGGGGAAAAAAAACAGCGTGCATGGATAGATTTGTTGCCTACTGTTGTTGCCTAAGTCAGTTAACAACTGATTTGTTCTTATGGGAGGGGGAGCAGGTATAGGGGTAATGAATTTTGACTCCACTGCATCCTGAATTGGTACAAAAATGCACAGTGGGTGGATGCTGGACAGTCTATCAACTTTACTCTAGCCAGGGCTGTATTCAGGATTTTTATAAATTCCTTCACAATTGTCAGATATTTTGGACCAGAAACTAAAGCAAGACAAAACAAAAGGTTGATCATTTTGATAATTTTTTTTTTTTTATATATCTAATCTATTGAATTGCTCAGTTATAGAGGACCTAACTGTATTTAGTGGTCCTGCCTTTAGCCCCTGAGAACAAAATGTGACCACTGCACACAGCATGTGTAAATTAACAGGAAGATTGCATGAAATTGGCTGAGCATATTCATGCAAATAAACAAACCTTTTGACCCTATGATCTTCCTCTAGCACAACCCTCCAGTTCCCACTAGCAATTAAAACGTAAGAGTAATTTCATTGAAAAGCCACATTTGGTGTTTTTGCTTGTGGGAGGAAAGTAAATCCAAGTGAATTTTCCATATGGCATCGTTTGCCAATAGCAAACTATCTTGACGATGCTGATCTCCCAAACACAGCTGCCGTTGCCTATATTAGCTATGTTGTACTCAACACTTTTATTCAATCGTCGACTGTACTACTACTACTACTACTACTACTACTACTACTCTAAGCTAGCTGGGAGAGCTACAGTGACTAACCATTGAGAAAGATAGATCTCCTCCCACTGCACAAAAATTAAACCAAAATATTCCGGATACAGCCGTTGCCATCTTGCACTGGTGACGTCATTTGGAGCCTGCACAGTAGAGATCGGGGGTTGGCGTCAGCGTATCGAGGTTCCACCTATACACCCGGCCAAATAAATCTCAAGCAGGGCTCAGCTGTCAATCATAACATAAAACCCCCTTTTTATAGCATCATATAACTGTTTAAAACCAAACTCATCAAAAAAAGTAAACACTTAAAAACAATGAACACTTTTATCTTTTAATTGACGTATGCTTTTTTAAAAATTTGGCCCATGTCCCATCTGCTGACATGGAGGGGAGCTTTAAGACCTATACCGCAACCAGCCACCAGCGGGTGTTTGAGATGTTTTGGCTTCACTTTTGGTCCATCTTTAAAAACATGTTCCAGGCTGGCTGGAGTGTTAGGCTGTGGCCTTCGTGTAGTTACTGCATCACCAAGCTTCTGGCACCATGTAGCTAGTTCACGAGGACACACAAATTCATTTTACTCTGCCTCTTTCTGTTGTGACCAGGACTTTAAACATCCAATGCTCTAATAACAGCAAAAACCCTTTTTGTAGAGGGTGAAAGTGCAAATTTGGACTTTTAATGTGGAACATGTAATTTACGGGATGGTTTCTCTAACCACAAGCAGCCACCCTGCTACTTTTGAGATCCATGAATTTTGACAAGGCCACTTGTGTTTCTTCTCTCTCTCTCTCTCTCTCTCTCTCTCTCTCTCTCTCTCTCTCTCTCTCTCTCTCTCTGGTGTGTTTCCAGTGTCCAGTGCATATGGAACTGCAAGATATTTCACAGCTATGGAGCAAGGAAAATAGAGAAGCAGGGCTATGATATAGCTGAAAATTGATATGCCCTTGGCTTTACACCATTTACTTCCAGTGTGTGTCAGAGAAGCGTGAGACGTTTCATTTTGTGCACTGATTCCTTTGGTCGTCCTATTATCCCCCCTGCTCCCCCCTTCTAATACCTCTAATCAAATGGACGTTCATCCCTGGGAAGAGAGAATATCCAGTCACTTGGATGTTCAGTCATTATGTGATAGCTCCATCATAATGTTAATTTTATGGGGGTATTATTGTGCGGGCAGATGAGTGTAACTGAACCCGACTAGAAAAAGGATCTCCAGTTGTACATGTATCAGCTATCCCACCTTCGCATTAAAGTGATGGCTGTCTTTTGTCTGCGTGTGAAATTGTGTAAGGACAAAGTAATGTATATGTATAATAAGACACACCTGTGCCCTTGCACAATGTAATATAACCGGTGGAGTAGGAAGGACTGTTATTTCTGCTAATGTTTTCCTCATTCTTCATTTGATCATTTGGGCATCCAAACAAGAAAATAAAAGTTACACAACTGATCCAATACTTCTGTCTCACCCATGGATCCATCTAAATGAAACATCCACTGACTCACCTCAAGCACTTTGGGTTCTGCAGTGAAGAAGGGATCAACAGTATCAAAGGTGAAAGGTCAGAGTAAGGGTAACTTAGACTGGAGGAACCTCTCGAGCCATCATCCAAACTTCACAGCAAATCAATAAATGAAAAATAACTAAATAAAGTATAATATGCGAGCAGCCCCTGAATTGTTATATGAAACAAACATTCTGATGACATTGTCATGGTTTGGGGTTTTCTTTTGTTATTTCCTGTTTTGTTGTCATTTTCCTCCTCTTAGGTCTTGTTTTACTTCACTTCTTGGTTATTTTCTCCTGTGCCTTGTTATCATTCCCCTCACCTGTGCATTTAGTCTTTGAGGTTCTCTGCTAGTTCTTACATGTTGATATGTGTAGTTTTCTTCCTGCTCCGTCGTGTTTCTTCGGTGTTGACTACTCCCTCAGTTTTACTTTCTTCTAGAGTCATTGGATTTTTGTCTGCACTTTGATAATGATTTGATTGTTTTGGACTACTGCCTCATAGATCTGAACCACATTTTTTGTTATTAATTATTTTTTGTCACGTAACATGCTCCTGCTCTGTCTTCATCTGTCATTCCTCGTGTTCAGTAACTCAGCTTGCAGTTGTGACGGACTGATTTTCTTACTTTTAGCATTTTTTTTGCCAAGGGAAGATTTCACAAGTACTGTAACTTGCAGTAACACTCTGCTTCACACTCACACTTAGAATTCTACTTATCCAAAGATATACGTAAAGGTCTAGCAGACTAACAAAGAGAAGGGTGCTGTTGGTAACTGAGGTTTACAGAGGAGCTGACAGACACACTTCCCAAATATCAACAACACGCGGGGGGATGACCTAATGGAAGGGGTAGAGGTAGAGTTAGGGTTAGCTCTAACCACCATGGGTTGGTGGGTGTATTTTCAACAGCACAGATGCTTCTGAATGATAAAGAAATATTAGATGAATATTATAGGAATACTACAGTCAGCAGTTCTTCTCTATGATCCTCTTGCTCTTCCACTGCTTATCACTTCAAGTACTCTACAGAGTATAGAGATGACAATACAGTATCAAATTAAGTACTAGAGTGTAGAGAATATTGTAGTTTTAAGACGAAACTGACAGAAGGACAGGACTGAGAGAAAAAGGCACAATCGCAAATCCGTCTGCAACCTCAGCACCACATACAACGGCATGGATTTATCCAGCACAGTTTGGCCGCTGATATTTCAGAGCCGTGGTCGGTGCCATTGATTCTAACTTACACAATCTTGAGTCAGATAGAGGAGCAATGAGTCAAGCAGACTAGACTAACATATTGAACTAAACAACCCCTCTGCCCTTACAGTCTCTCTGTTACTGGAGGTTGGAGAGGAGAGGGTGGCAGGTTAACAAAGGGGATGCATTTTGGAGGACGGTAACCCCCCAGTGTATGTATTATGTAATGTCCTAATCACTTCAAGAGAAGCGCTCTAGAGAGAACAGTATAGGTAGATATTATACAGAAAACAGAAACAGTTATAGACAGATTTCTGGAGGAATTTCCTTGAAAGAACTTCTACATTTAAACCATGATAAATATGTATCCTTTTTTTAATTTATATTTGGAACCATTACTCTCCATATGTTGATTATTATTTATCCTTGCCTGAAGACAAATTTCACATTTTTGCATGTTTAGCTGACGT